>NC_057799.1:594404637-594421243 GCF_018294505.1 Triticum aestivum | reverse complement strand
TCTCGACACAACAAGACGTGGACCAATCTTATACAAGATGAAAACACAATATACACAAACAGAATTCCGAATCTTGATGCAGATCCACAACCCACAGTCCACGTGCCCCCGCTCCTTCGTGTCACCAATCCCCTCCCTCTTAGAGCATCTACAATCGCATATAACAAATATGATCTCTTAAACGCCCGCGGATCCGCTCGGGCGCGTCAGCGGGCAGTGACCGGATACTCCTCAAATTAACATAACTGCGTCTACACATCTCATACTAGATTCCCAAATCTATATAAAAACATGCAAGCTTAAAAACCTACATACTACGTACGTAGCTACTCCTTGTCGGAAATGTCGACAATCTCCGTGCCTGGCTTCGGGTAGATGGGCGGCAGCTGCAGTTCCGGCAGCTCCGCTCCGACCTCCTCCTCCTTTATCTCTGCGTCGAGTTTGGCAAAGAGCGTGTCGGACACCGCCTGCTCCTGTTGGAGGAATTGTCGGTTGGCCTCCACACATTCCTAATCCTGGATGGACTCCAGGATAGCTTGCTGCTCCGCCATCTCGGCGGCTTGGGCGATGGCTTAGGATCCCCATATCCGCCTCATATTTGGGCTGGATATGAGGGTTACTGGTCAGCCCGAACATTTAAGGTCCGTTCGAGGCTCCGGTCTGAATCTGAATCAGATTTTTACTTGCAACATTGAACCTTCAGCCCTTGTTTAGTTGCACTGTATATTCCCAGTACTGGAGTATATAACAGCAGCAGCAAATCATTGATTCAACAGCTTGGTGCGTACATGGGCGCGTCGATCAGGACAATATCTCGAGTTCCCGGCATGGACGTACGTGCATGTCAAGTATAAAAGCTCACCCGTACGTGTTGCTAGACGCAACACACCATACAATATCCGAACGACCGAACGATTTGGCAGTGCCTCTGGTACTACGACTACGAGAGGTACTCCGTATCACACTGCTTGTTCAGACCCCGAGACGATCACTTCCACAGCTAGTACTCATTTTTTTTTTCAAGAATACGCCTTGGCGTACCATATTTTTATAGAAAGCAGAAGATCAAGTACAAGAGACTACGACTTGCTGCGAACAACAAGTGAAGTTAACTCCACACCCACACTTACAGACACAACACGAAGGAGCCTGTCCTAGACAGAATGTCTAGCCGCGTCTCGACCACAACCGAACAACACAAAGAACAACAGTTACAAACGAGCAATCCTTGTCAACGCACCAACCATCCATGATTGCCAAAGAGAAAGACGGCGAATGGGTAGCGGGACTCAGACAAACTCGAGAAAGCCATCGACTTTGAT
The DNA here is from genome assembly GCF_018294505.1 of Triticum aestivum. Lineage (NCBI taxonomy): Eukaryota > Viridiplantae > Streptophyta > Magnoliopsida > Poales > Poaceae > Triticum > Triticum aestivum. The sequence continues at coordinate 594,419,921 of NC_057799.1, read as the reverse complement.
ACCCCGGCCGCTGCGTACATAGCGCCTAAGAATATCCGCCCGGACCAGCGGCGAGCACCGGATAACCACACCATCGAGCCTTGAAACCATGTCTCCATACACGATGCTCCCAACAGAGTAACGTCGCCGAGACGCCGCCATCGCCGGTCCAAACTAACCAAGGCTTTCGCCCGGAGACAATCCTAGCAAAGGGGGGAGATGCCGACACACCAACGCGACGCCTGCAAGAAGGGGAACAACACCCACAGGCGCCGTCGTCGCAAGCACCGGCCAAAGTTGTGCAGGATTTTCATCCAACCCGTCGCGCACCTCCCACCCATTGCATCGGAATAAGGCCAAGTAGATCAGGATGGGTAACACCACCGCCGTCGCAGCACCTTGTCATAGTGGCGCAAGAGTTGCAGAACACCGACACCCCGCACTGAGGACACGCATCCATCATCCACATCCATCCAAGGCCGAGAACCAGCAGCTCCTGCTCCAACCACCATCACCAGCCAGCCACACCACACCAGGCCGCCGGCCACTCCAGGCCACGGCAACCAGCCTCACCGGCAAGCCACACCACCAGGCGGCCCACCACGCCACGACTCTGGGGACCCGGATCCGGAAGGCCCAGATCCAGAACGCCATGGCCTCCATCTCCCTCCCCGCAGCCTCCAGCACCTTGCCGGCGTCGCACACAACCGATGGGCACCACCACTCCGCAGCCACCGCCGGCAGCCGCTCGAACGCCACACCAGGCCGAGCGCCGCCGCACCGCTGCAAGCAGGGCCCCATCGCGCCGCCTCCACCGCCGACGCCTGCTGGAGGTACACCTCGCGCCAGATCCGCCTCTGCTGGCTCCCGGCCACTCGCCGCCGCTCCCAACGCTCCTCGACGTGTGCCACCGACCAGGGAAACCCCCCGCGCCGCCCACTTGGCGCCGCTCCCCCGCGCGAGGGAGGCACGCCGGGACGCGCCGACCGCCCCCGCCGTCTTTGACGGACGGGCGCCGCCACCACCGCCGGCGCCGGCGGCAGAAGCGGCCAGGGGAAGGGAGGGGAGGGACCCGCCGCAGCGGCTAGGGTTTTGGCCCCCCAGAGCCGCCCGCGCGAGCAGCTCGGAGGGGAGGGGGAAAAAGAGAGAGCCCGCGCGAGCTAGTACTCATCAGCATTGTATGGAGCGACCAAGCGCATGCATGCAGCTGGACGCACACCGATTGGAGGAAAGCGACTGACCAGTTCAGCTCAGCCCACGGTTCAGGAGTCCCTTCACTTCTTTCCGGCGGGCGAGGCACATGTGTATGCATGCGGCGGCGCACGGCAGCCGAACGTGGAACGTGCGATCATAATTCCAGGAGGACTACTGCTCCGCGTGTGCTGGGGCATTTTTCACTGTTCCGAGAAAACTTTAGCACAAAATAAACTCTATACAAAATTATTTGACCATCTGACACTTTTCAGAAACGCCACAGGCTGTGGCGTTGCTGCACTATATAAAAACGCCAAACACGCCCGCGTTGCTGGCCTGGTTGAGACGCTACGTTGCAGGGTAGAAATGCCAAAGTTTGTGGCGTTGCTGAAATGCCAAAGGGGGTGGTGCTGCTGCCCAAATATGAAACAACATTGCTTGTGGCATTTCAAGTAGATTGTTCACATTTGCCACTTATTTATGTAGGGGAGCACCGCAGGCTAGCTCGGCATTTTCAAATAGAGAAGAAACGCCACGGCTTGTGGCGTTACCGAACGGGTCAGATCGTGAAATAGTTTTTGAAGGAGTTCATTTTGTGCTAAGATTTGTTGAAAAGGTCAAAACAGTGAAAAAGGCCGTGCCGGGCGATGGCATTGTCTACTGGTTTCGTCAGTTTTTTCGTCACCGTAAACGTATGGGTACACTTCCTTATTTTAGATCGATGGTGGCATGGTGCTCAAGTCGTCAACCACTACACGGAGTACGAACCTACAAAATTGCGCGTACCTTCGCCTTTTCAGCCTGGATTTCTATCTAGTTTATGGCTGCGAGGTGACTGAAGCAAACTGAGCGAGACAGTATTTCCTATTTCCTTTATTCTTCTCATTGTTTAGCACCCATCAGCAGGCCATCATTGGATGCTGCAGGGCATGCACGGCCGGTTGCAAGCTCGGACTCATGATTAGACGAATGACCACGACGTGTAACGGAGCTAAACAGCGGAGAATAGAACAACCTCGGGATGGGGCTGGTCTTGTGATGGGGGCATGTCTTCATGTTTCAAATTATCAAATCCTTCTGCTCTGCACAAACTTAACAACTTCCGTGGATTTATCTTCGATGTCCATCAATTCTACGGTTTGTTCAGAATGCTTTTGTGTGTGAGTGTGTGCGCGTGGGCACTCGTATGTGCATCATCGTTGAGTCCCCCACAAAAAAAATTACGGTAAATAATCACTCATAGTGCAAATTTTGACCTTATGAGTACCTTTGGAGTGTCGCCGGTTTTGTTTTAAATGATTTTCTCTCATAAATTTCCTTCTACTTCTCCCTGATGAAGGCATAGAAAAACAACCATGTACACTTTGGTAAAAGTCCAGCAGGACGCACGGAGCGACATCTGATAGCTTATTATCAGTTTATTATTAGAAGTTTCTTTTATATAAAGAGTGTCTTCCCATCGATTTAATTTAATAGAGAAACCGCAGAGTCTTACAAACTACTGCAGGAAAGGGAAAACTACTCATATCTACTACTTACCAATAAATGGCAGAAATTTGCAGGGACACGCAGGTGCGAGGGCACGCACAGCTGCTGTCCATCTGCGCCGTGATCCGTGCCGATGTTTGGACACAAAATGGTTGAAAAATGGATATAAATTGTTAACTCTTCGAATACGAAACAATATTTCAGGAAAGAGAAAACTACGCATATCTATTACCTACTAATAAATGGAGAAAGATTTCTTGGTTCTCCTTTCGTTATTAGTTTTATCTTTTCTTTATTATTGCGTGAGAAAATTTTCGTACCTCGCCTTCCGGAAGAAAACTCTTCACATGTTGCCGGTTCTTTTATTCCGTTCCAGTTTAGTTTATGTGTGCTTTAGTTGTTGGGTCTGCTCCGAGCAGCCCATTAGACGCCCCGGTTTTTTTTCTTACATGTGCTGCTTGTACCGATTTGGTTTTATGTGCGCTCGAGCTGCTAACGGAGGAACCGAGGAACATTTCCATCACGCAGTTCAGATGTATGGCTTTCCAAATTCTATACCATATTGTACGTAGTTTCGACGGTTGTCTTAGTTAGACTTGGTTACAAACTCCAACTATACTATTTCTATATCGATAGTCTTCCGAGTGCAGCCGATGCCACATCTCATCGCCATGGACGCGACCCATGGTGATGATGATGGCGTTTGCCTGTCGTACAATCTGATCCTTCACATCCTGCGACGTCTATCAAACTGCACGCTATCACGGTCCTATGGCAGTCGTGTCTGTCGCCGCCACCGGCATCCGCCTGTCGTATGACCCGGTCCTCGATATCCTGCATCGGATGCTATCATGAGTGTGGAGAGGCATCCATCGCCCATCCACCTGTCGTCTCCATCCCTAGTTTGGAGCTTGGACTTTTCTAGCCGTCGCCACAAACGTTGTCCTGGTTGCGACAGGCAGGGCATGCGATTACAGCGCCACGGGTCAGGCTGAGGGACGGGTGATAGCTTACGGCGAGTTCGGCATAACAGGAAGCGCAGATGGTTTAGGGTTGTCTTTTCCGTCACCTCGAAAACGTACATATCTCGCTGCGCAAGCCACATCAATGTGGCTACAGATGGTGAGGCAGTAAGATATCCATAATAGTAGTTCATTTTATCATAAAACTGTTGTATTTTTCGTTGCAACGCACGGACATGTTTGCTAGTCATAACCTAAGACTGCTAATCAGAACAGGTTAGTTGAAGTCTTATCAGTAGAAGTTAAAGCAAAAATTTCAAATGGACAAAAATGTGGCTGTAGTTTAGTGGTGAGAATTCCACGTTGTGGCCGTGGAGACCTGGGCTCGAATCCCAGCAGCCACAAAATGGTTTTTACAAAATGGTTTTTTATTTTAATTTCAATGAAATAACAGGAACTGCTGGCAACTTAGTATTTTTTCTGATTTATACATGACACATGACCTACTGCAGGAGATGGCCAAAAGAGAGAGAATCAAAATTCGATGGTTGTGACACCTAGCAGACAGTACCTGACTAAGCACCACCGCATCAGTATCCTTGCCACGTCCATTTCTTTTTTCCCTCTTGTCTAAAGGATCTTTATCTCTGAATCAGGCCAGTGATTCAGCGAACATTGCCTACTACTACAAATCAAACAAAAGGGAGTAAATAGCATAAACTACTATTCTACAGGCTAGGATTCCAAAAAACTACCGTTTTTTAATTTTTCTCAGATAACTACCAACTCGGTGGTCTGCTGTTTCAAAAAACCCAAATTACCGGGTGGTTGACATATAATCAGGTTTATGACAGATGGGACCCGCTCCTAAACAAACAGCTGGTTTGACCGTTTGTTGACCGTCAACTTACATGTTTGGCCCACATGTAAGCTGACTCTTCTTCCTTTTCTCTTTCTTTCTCTCCCTCTACTCCCCTTCTCTCCCGGTAGATGCTGCCCGGAGCCGCACTCGCGCTCGACATCGACCTTGTCGGGATGGCCGAGTAACCCGATGCAGAGGGCATGAAGGCAGGGGCTGCCGGCGACGGGTGTTGCGGCCTGGCGACGACTGACACGACCACAACGGCTCTGCAGTGTGCGACGCACGGGAAGGGCCCTCCCGAGGAGGCCGCCGTCGTGAAGGGGCGGGCCGGGGAGAAGCTCGTTGACGACCGCGCGTGGAAGGACGAGGTCGACGAGGCTTGCTGGATCTCGCCGCCTCAAGGCCGCCGAGGCACGGCGTGGAGGTGGCGCAGGAGAGGCATGGCGAGGCGGCGGCCACGGGCGAGGCACGTCGGGGCGGCAGCCGCAGGCACGGCACGGCGGAGCGGCGGGACCCGACCGCTATGGGATGCGGCTCGCCGGCCTCAGGTGGTGCATGTCGTGGATTCCACCGCCGCGGGCGCGGCTTGCCGGCCGGAGGAGACAACGTTGCCTTGCCTCGGGGACCCGATTGCTTTTTCAGAAAACTCACAGGGACCTGATTGCTTTTTCAGAAAACTTATAGGGACCTGATTGCTTTTTTACAAAACTTACGTGTAGGACCTACATGTAAGTTAACGGTCAAACAAACGGTTATCTTACATGTGGGCCTCAATTGTCATAATCACGATCAACTGATAAAGACTCAGGGATTTGGGTTTTTTGAAATAGCCGACCACCCATCTGGTAGTTATCTGATAAAAATTAAAAACCGGTAGTTTTTTGGAACCCTAGCCTGTAAAGTAGTAGCTTTATGCTATTTACTCAACAAAAGGAGATATCTTTTGCACGCACAAAACCCTTAATTAGTACACATATCTGGTATGTACAGTACCCGTAGATAGCATATGCTTACAAGTTTCATACCCGTAGATAAAGCGCCGAAAGAATAAGAAAAGGAGAGTGGGAGAGGCCTTTACGGTGTGCATCTTTTTCATGTTCGTGCCAACGAAGCAGGAAAAAAAGGGGACAAGTACACAAATAAATATGTTTTGTTGATTGAAAAATAAACAAATAGTGCATTTTTAATTACTCTATAATGTGTAATGGTGCGTGCATGAAAAAGCAGAGTTCCTGCTTTAAGAGTGAGGACAAAGTGTCATTTGTCTTGATGCACTTCTCGCTGCATCGCATTTGAAGCTTAGCCTCCACAATATCTAAACGATTACTTTTTTCTTAACACCTAAACAACTAGTTTTGACACGTAACAACGTAGTACGAGTTCGTCCTTGTGTACTGCCAGATTGCCACTAATAATATAGGTCGCATCTAACTCATGACCTTGTTCTGTTGCGACTGCGGTGGTCAGATAATCGTAGCAAAATTTATCCCTTCTTGAGAAAATTCGTCACGTACCAGTGTGTCGGATGAGCCAGAATGGTCCTGAGATGGCATGCAGCAAATAAAGATTTAACAGCATGTTAGGATTTCACGTGAGTTTTCCGTGACTATAAGTTTTTTTTTTTTGCAGATGAGGCAAAAGTATATCCTTTGGTTTGTTAATTCAGAAGAGACTGGGCATAAAACCTTGTATATATTACTATTTTCTGTTCTTCGGTCATTTTCTTGTGAACAACCCTTGTGAGATGTGGTTGTACAATGCATGATAAGAGCTACTCCCTCCGTTCCTAATTATAAGTCTTTTAGAGATTCCACAACAAACTACATACAGTGTATATAGATATATTTTAGAGCGTAGATTCACTCATTTTGCTTTGTATGTAGTTCATAGTAGAGTATCTAAAAAGACTTATATTTAGGAACGGAGGGAGTAGAAGATACGATTTTCATGATGTAGCAAGTCTTTAACTAGCTTCTTGTTTGACAGAAATTTCAAAATGATTTAAGCGTGCTTGCATATCCATATTCCTCCCCTTCATTACTTTTTTTATGAGCCTTCACACAACAGAGAGGTCCTCTTCCCCGGTCTCGCATTAGTTTAGTGTGGGAACGGAACAAAAGTTAATACGCCCAGGAGTACATGATTTGATGCATGTATGTAGGCTTATAATCAAGCCAATAATAAGCTAAGGTTCCATACGGCACCAAGACTGGAGCTTAATTTATCCGGTGCTTCCGTAGATGCTCTACGTGTCAAGTACGCACGGCAATTACGCAGTTGAGGTCATCGTCGTTTGCTTACTTTAATTAATCAGCGCATGCAGGTAGTGGGTGGCCCGTGAGTGAAGTGCAAATGATGACTCCATGTAATACATGCATGCATGCATATGCTTGTCGTGGTGTGGCATATGGGAGCATGTGGCTGACTCTGCAACAATGTCATATGGCACCACATTTGCATATCACTTCCACCGAGAGAAAATAAACAAGTAAGGATTTGCCTACGACTTGAAAGGCAGTTTGATGATACTGTATCACCTTCACTTTGAGATGAGCTGGGTAGCATACATGCTGCAACGATCGAGCATCTAGAAGAGCTTGGGCGGTCTAATCCGAAGAACATGGGTTTGTGAGTGACGCGCCAATCATGAGAAGGAGCAGTACTTGTACTTGTACTTGATAGTCACGTACCTACGGTCAGTACAACCAAGGCAGTTGATATATATACTGTAGCACTTCCATTTTCAGATGACCTGGGTAGCTAGCAAGAGCATACATGTCGATCGAGCAATTAGCTAGAAGTTTGGTCAGTTAGAAAATAGGGTTTAGGGTTTTTCGTGGGGCAAAGCCTCTCCACGTCTTTCTATATATAACAATCAACATATAATTACATACGTACAGGGTACGTGTACATGACACGCTAGACCTATTTTAACACTCCCTCTCAATCTGAACTTTTACTCTGTACAAGCTTTAGATTGGTACTAAAACGGTCTAGCATCTGTCTGGTGGCTGGTTTAGTAAACACATCAGCCAGCTTATCGTTAGAATAAATGAATCTGACCTCAAGAGCTCCAGAAGCAAGACGCTCACGCACAAAGTGAAAATCAATCTCGATGTGCTTGGTACGTGCATGGAAAACTAGGTTGGCAGTTAGATATGTTGCCCCTAAGTTATCACACCAGAGAACCGGAACACGCTGCTGAGACACTCCAAGCTCTTTGAGTAGTGACTCTACCCAGATGGCTTCAGCAGCTCCATTCGCCAAGGCTTTGTACTCGGCCTCTGTGCTCGACCTCGACACTGTTGGTTGTTTCTTCGAACTCCAGGAAATGAGTTTCGGTCCAACGAATATGGCGAAACCTCCAGTTGATCGACGATCATCCGGACAACCTGCCCAATCTGCATCAGTGAAGATACTAATGCTAGTAGAGACAACCTTGCGAAATTTCAGACCTGTGTGCAACGTTCCTTTCACATAGAGTAAAATCCGCTTAACAGCTTCCCAATGAGCATCAGTGGGCTGTGAGAGAAACTGACACACCTTGTTCACTGCAAATGAAATATCCGGACGGGTGAGTGTTAAATACTGCAGTCCACCAACAACACTACGATACCGGAAAGAATCATCTGTACTGAGAGGCCGTCCAGACACTCGTGCAAGCTGCTCGGAAGTAGACAGCGGTGTGGAAGTAGGCTTACAATTCTCCATGCTCACACGGTGCAAAAGATCCAAGGCATACTTCCGTTGAGTCAATGCCACCCCCCCTGAATTGTGGGACGCTTCCAGACCAAGAAAATACTCCAACGGCCCAAGGTCCTTGATAGGAAAACTGGCAGCGAGGGCATGAACAAGACCATCAACCGTACGTGGAGAAGATTCGGCAATGAAAATGTCATCCACATAGACAAGCATATAGATCTGGACATCACGATAGCGGAAGAAAAACAGAGATGTATCTGCTTTGGAGGAGGCAAAACCGAAAGCGAGAAGACGAGCACTGAGCCGAGCGTACCATGCACGAGGGGACTGCTTGAGTCAATAGAGTGCGCGCTGAAGCTTGCACACATGCGAGGGAAAACGAGCATCCTGGAAACCAGGTGGCTGCTGCATATAGACGTCCTCGGAGAGATACCCATGAAGGAAAGCATTGCTAACATCAATCTGCCGAAGACTCCAACCGCGAGAAACAGCCAAGGCAAGAACCAAACGAACGGTGGCCGGCTTGACAACCGGACTGAAGGTATCACCATAGTCAATGCCAAGCTGCCGTGTGAAACCACGGGCGACCAGGCGAGCTTTGTACTTATCAACAGAGCCATCCGGACAGTGCTTGGTCTTGAAGATCCATTTGCTCCCAACGACATTGACACCGCACGGCCGAGGCACAAGAACCCAAGTCTTGTTGTGATGCAGAGCAGTGAGCTCATCAATCATCGCGGTACGCCAGGCAGTCTCACGGAGAGCATCACGATGAGAGACAGGCACCGCAAGAAACGCACGGCGACGGGGATCATAGAGGATAGTCCCGTCAGTAGGACAAGAGCACGGCGAGTATGATCGCGGGTGCGGGTAACCATGGTGTGTGCAGGAGCAGCTGGGGGCGTCGCGGTCGAGGGAGCTGGACTCCCCTCGACAGAGGGCGATGCGAGCTGCGGTGGCGATGGCGGAGCAGCATCCTCGAGCACCGGGGCGGTGGACACCGCGTCACCGCGCGGCAAGGAGGCCGCGGAAGGGCCGAGCGAAGCGGCCGGGTCCGAGGACGGGCCGGTCGAGCCGGGCGAGGCGGCAGCCGATGGATCAGCCAGGCCGAGCGATACGACGACCGATCCGGGCAACGCGGGAACCGAGCCAGGCGACGCGGGAGCCGAGCGGGGAGACGTGCATGTCCCATGCACATCGATCGCCAAGGAGGGCTGCGCGACGGCCACATGGGGGCGGCGGGCAGAGGGCGTGCATGCGCCATGCACGTTGAGCGCCGGAGAGGGCGAAGCCGAAGAATCCTGCACAGAAGCAATAGGGCCTGGGACAGGCGTGTCAGTAGACAAATAGGACAAGTCGTATTTGCGCATATGGTCACCCGTAGCCGGTTCAGTGGGAGGAAAAGAGAGAACATCAGCCAAAGAAGAGACATCGACAGTGACCCCCGGAGTGGCATAGGGAAAAACAGACTCGTCGAAAACAACATCACGGGAGATGTAGATACGTCCCATGGAACGATCAAGACACTTGTATCCCTTATGCATCGGACTATAGCCCAAGAAAACACAGATGGTGGATCGGAAAGCAAGTTTGTGTGCATTATATTTGCGCAAACTAGGCCAGCAGGCGCACCCAAAAGTGCGAAGAAACTTATAATCGGGGTGCACCTTAAGGAGACGATATAGGGGTGTATCTTGTTGAAGAACAGGTGTAGGCATGCGATTAATGAGATAGCACGCCGTAAGGAATGCCTCATCCCAAAAACGCAATGGGAGAGAAGAATGAGCCAGCAAAGCAAAGCCTGTTTCAACAAGATGACGGTGTTTGCGTTCAGTAATGCCGTTCTGCTGAGACGTGTGCGGGCAAGACACACGATGAGAGATGCCTGTGGGTTGGAAATAACAATGCAACCGGTGATACTCACCACCCCAGTCGGACTGAACAGCTATGATTTTAGTGTGGAGAAGACGCTCAACATGAGCCTGAAAAGCATAAAATACTTGCTCAACGTCAGACTTATGCTTAAGGAGATAAATCCGAGAGAAGCGAGAGTAATCGTCAACAAAGCTCACATAATATTTATAACCTCCGGAAGAAGCAATAGCTGGCCCCCAAACATCAGAATGAATTAACTCAAGAGGCATAGTGGAAACATGATGTGATAAATGATAAGGCAATTGTCGACTTTTAGCACGCTGACACGCATCACACACGGAAGTCTGATGTTCAGAAGAACACACTAAATCATTATTCCTAACAATGTTTTGAACAATCTTATTCGAGGGATGACCGAGACGCTGGTGCCACTGGGACGGGGTGGTCTTGACGCTGAGGGACGCTTGGCGGGTGGAGGATGATGACGCACGACCAAACGGGATGGGGTAGAGTCCACCATGACATCTACTGTGAAGAAGGATTTTCTTCGTGGCCGTGTCCTTGACAAGGAAAAAGAAACAGTGAAATTCCACAAAAACATCATTATCAAGGACGAGACGATAAACGGAGAGAAGATGTTGATGAATGTGTGGTAGACGAAGAATATTGCGTAAACGAAGGGATGAACCGGGTATAGTGGAATGACCAATATGTGAAATAGACAAACCTGCACCGTTTGCCACTTGCACTTGATCCTTCCCGCCGTAGCGCTTGTGGAAGTGCAGACGATCAAGATCATTCGTCAGGTGGTCCGTCGCACCGGTGTCCAGAATCCAGTGCGGCGGCTCATGGGAGGAGGATGTGGACGCGGAGTTGGCGGCGCGGTGGTCATGATCATAGCGGCTGCGACAGTCGCCGGCCTCGTGACCCCAATTCTTGCATATCTGGCACCGGGGACGCCAGCGGCGGTTGCGACCACCCCCGTTGCCACCTCCGTTTCCTCCTCCATTGCGGCTATTGCCGCCGTTGTTGTTGTTACGACCAGAGGCGTTGCCCTGGCTGTTGCCATAGCCGCCCGAGCTGGGCGGGAGGGAACCGGCGGAGGGGCGGCCGCCGCTCGGGCGGCCAGAATCGGAGGCTCGGCCGGAAGTGTTGTGGTAGACCGGCCGAGACGCGGCGTTGGCGGAGGACTGCCAATCCTCGTGCTCGGACTGCTGCTCCTGAAGGGCCTCGTAGTGGAGAACGCGGGAGTAGAACGTGGGGAACATGATTGGCACGCCCGCGAAGTTCATGGAGGCGGCGATGGGGTTGAACACCGAGCCGAGCCCGGTCAGCATGTAGTCGATGATCTCATCATTGCGAAGAGGAGAGCCGGCGGCGGCCATCGAGTCAGCGAGGGCCTTGACCTTCTGCATATACTCGCCGGCGGGACGATCTCCCTTGCGCAGCACCTGAATCTGGCACCGGAGGTTGCGCACGCCGGAGCTGTTCTCGGCGGCGAACATGGTGTACACGGCCACCTAGGCGGCGGCGGCCGACCTGCAGCCAATGAGCTGCGCGGAGATCTCCACGCTCATCGAACCGAGGAGATGCCCAAGAACCTTCTGATCCAGCGTCCACCATTGCTCGTAGTCGGGGTTGGACACGGTGCGGGCGGCCTTGCCGGTGCCTGTCGTCACGGTCGGCGCCCGCGCGGTGGCCGAGCCGTCGAGGAAGCCGTGGAGGCGAACTCCGGCGAAGTTGGGGAGGGCAAGAGCCCTCCAGAGCATGAAGTTGCTGCGGTCAAGCGAGACCGCGATGGGCGGAAGGACGGGGGTGGGAGCCGTCGCGGCGGGTGGGGCGATGACAGGGGCGATCGGGACGAGCGCGGAGGGGGTGGTGAGCGTGAGCGCAGAGAAGGGGGTCATCGCGGGTACCGGCGCGGTGGATATCGCGGCGGCCGCGAGGAAACTGCGGCGGCGGCGGCGGGAGGAGAGGCGGCGGCGGCTAGGGTAGGTTTTCCGTGGGGCAAAGCCTCTCCACGTCTTTCTATATATAACAACCAGCATACAATTACATACGTACAGGGTACGTGTACATGACACGCTAGACCTATTTTAAAATGGTCCGGACGAAAAAGATGGGTTGAGTTGGTGACGTGCACGGGGCGGCGCCAATCATGAGAAGGAGCAAGGAGAAGTACTTGTACTTGACACTCACGGCTGGTACAACTAGACGGCCGGAAGGACCGATGCGGCGATGCCGATGCCGATGCCGATGTGCATGCACCAGGCCGGCCGGTCACGCGTGTACATACTGTATACTACCGGTATCCTACACTGTACACATCTATAGTAAGAGTAAGATTGCCGTCTCCCTCTCGAATGCATTGTTCACGCACATGCACCGGTGTGATCGCGATCTTGAGATTAGATGGGATGCCGGACGCACGGACTTGGGTTGGAACTTGGAACTGTCGATCAGTCCACGGGACGCCGTGACCATGGCCCCCGCCGCGGGGATTCCCCGCATGTGCGACGGCCCCGCGCACATATACGGTCGGAAGATGATGGTCGGTGAGTTTCAGCTGATTCGGCGACTGAAGTCACCTGGTTACCCTGCATGCAGGAGGTTTGTCGTTTGACACACCTGTTCTTTTGTCCTGTTTTTACCACTCATCATGCACGCACGGGCTAAATTTTATGTTTTGACCCTTTTTTGAAACTTGATGGGGTATGACTGCGTACTGCCAAGGTTCCTGACGGTAGGGTTGCATACCTTATTGGAAAAACATTCTAAGTATGAAACACAGTGCATGCTCGCAAACTACCATCGAGCACCTTGACGATAGGGTTGTACAGGCTACCATCAGCCTGTTTGACGGTAGAAATGTTTCCTACTGTTGAGTAACGTAATTGTATTCCAAGTAGATCATGTACTCCTATATATATGCCCACGAGGCTCAAGCAATACAACGAACTATTCCACCAAATCCCTCTCTCCATCTAACATGGTATCTATCACAAGTCGATCCTAAACCCTAACCGCCGCCGCTTCCGCACCCGCGCGCTGCCCCCGGGGCAGTCGGCCTCCATGACCGCCACCGGGGGCCGTGCTGCCCGTACCTAGGGTTCGTCCGCCGGTCGTGTTGACCGGCTGCCCTGGAGAGTCTTTTCCCCGAGCCTTGCTCCGGGGTTTTCTCTCTCCCGCCGGTCATCTTGATCGTGCGGTTTTTTTTTGATTTTCCGATCTATTCTTGATCGGTTTGCGTCGCCCACCGCCGCCGTCGACCCCGAGCGCCTCTACTCCGACCCCGGCGCGACCAGCCGGCCTCTCCTCCGACCCGGCGGCCACGCGCGCCGAGGCGGCCCGTCACGGTCAGCCGCCATCTGTGCGTCGGTCCGCCCATCGCCCTGCGCCAGCCGTCACCGCCCTGCTCCGACCAGGACACCTGTATCGCCCCGACCCGGCAGCCTCGCGCCATGCGACGGCCAATCATAGCCGTCGCTCGCGCACCGGCCCGCCCATCGATCCACGTCACCTGCCTCCTCCGCGTCTGCACGGCGGCCCGGCGGTCTACCTCGCCGGTGTCGTCCTCGGCTGCGTCGGAACAGCTGTGTCCGGCTCGTCGGCTGCCTCAACTCGGGCGCCGCTGCTCCGTTGGTCGCTCGGGCCTTAGTGCCCGGGCACCGCGTTGCTTTGGCAGCCCGGGTGCCGGTGCTGACAAACTCGTCCGCATGACGTCCCACGCCGTCCGTCGTCGTCGGCTTCATCTCGGACTCCGCCTCCACCGAGCGGCGTCCCCGACCTCGCGCACGATCGGCTTGATCACCCGCTCGCCGCCGCGATCCGCCTCATCTACGCCGCGCAACCGACCTGGCCCGTCGGTTACGCGCGCCTTCGCAGGTCCCGTGAAGATCGTCCCCGAGTTCAGCGCGCCTCTCAACCGATCAAGCATCGGGCTGCCGCTGCGTCGCCCCGTGGGGCCGCAGCGGCGCCGCCCCGTGGTTCTTCTCCCGGCTGCACCGACCCACGTCACCGCTGCGTCGCCCCTTCGAGCCGTAGTGCCGCGGCCCGCGGTCCCCCGCCGCCCCGAGGGCGTCCGCTCTAGGCCGTCCCGTGGCTGCATCGCCCCTTGCGCCGCCGCTGTGTCGCCCCGTCGGGCCGTAGCGAGTGTGGCACGCGGTCCACGCCGCCGTCCCGAGGCCGTCCCCGCGGTTGCACCGACTCATGAACCGCCGTTGCGTCACCCCTTCGGGCCGCAGGGTCGCGGCCCGCGGTCCCCGCCGCCGCCCCGAGGTCTTCCCGCCATCGCCCCGACCCGCCTGCCGCCGCTGCGTCGCCCCTTCGGACCGTAGCGCCGCGGCCCGCAGTCCACTCCACCGTCACCACGCGTCGACCTCTCGTGGTATGCGCCGCGCCGTCTCCCTTGGCGTGGGAACACCACCGTCCGCGCCGGTCTTCGTCACGCTGTCAGGGTTCTTCGCCTACTTCGAGCACCGCCGCCGCACTCCTAACCTAGCCGCCGCCGCCGTCAGGCCACCGCCGCCGCTCTTCTTTGGCCGCCGCCGCCGCTACCTTCGTAGCCGCCGCCGCCCGTCCACCCCCTTCGTCTTCGTCCAGCACCAGCTCGTCGCCAGCGTCGCCGTCATCTACCCCGACCGCTTCATCTACTCCAACAACCGCGGGCGACATTGGCCCCGCGCCGATGGACGCCGCAATCATCGTCGAGTTCTTCTCTCTGGCCCCTCCGACTTCTCCGACATGGCGTACAGCCTGTGCAGGTCCATCGTCTACGCATGTCCGGTGCTGGCAACACCGATACGTGCCTTCATCCACGACGTTTCCCCGGGCCTGGCAAACCTGGTCAGCGCTTCGTCAACTTCGTCTTCGTCCATCTACGCATGCCCGGTGCTGGCAACACCGGTGCGTGCCTTCGTCCATGATGTGTCCCCGGGCTTGGCAAACCCGCCGCGACGCGTCGTCAACAACATTTTCTTCCCGGCGCACCCCTACTTCGACACCACTGCGCCCATGCTAACTCGGCGCCCTCTTGCGCCCGCGGCTCCACGACGACTTCCTCAACACCGGCCACCCCGACTCGACATCGACCACGGCATTCTTCGCACGGCTACCTCGACCACGGCTCCACCACCCACGCTCTAGGCTACATCGACAAACGGCACAAAGGGCTACCGCCTTGCTTGAGCAACCTCGTTGGTTTCCACTCCAGCCACGACTCC
>NC_057799.1:594391921-594404413 GCF_018294505.1 Triticum aestivum | reverse complement strand
GCTTGCCTTCGGATTCTTCTCCAGTCTCACCGTCTGTGTCGCTACCGTTGTGACTGCGGGGGGATGTTGAGTAACGTGATTGTATTGGGAAATATAGGTTAGACTAGGAAATATTCTGGTTTGCCTTGTACTCCAAGTAGATTATGTACTCCTATATGTATGCCCACGAGGCTCAAGCAATACAACGAACTATTCCACCAAATCCGTCTCTACCTTCTAACACCTACCGCCAAGGTCCCTGATAGTAGGCTGTTACACCCTATCATCATGGACCCCATTGATAGGAAAGAGTTAGATCCTGAAATTTTTACAAACTAGGGTCTGATCTTGATTAACTTTCAGAAAAGGTTCGAAACACGAAATTTTGCCACGCACGAAGGAGCGAGGGGGGGAGGAGACAGGGAGCCGCGTAAGTTTCAGAATCGTCAGACAGAGTCCCTGCGTGGTTTCAGCCGAGCTCTTTGTCCCGTTCTGTCTGATAGAAAAATGCACTCAAGATTGGACTGAGAATCAGCACCAATATCTGCATGCAGAGGCATGTAAAAACAACAGACTCAATGAACAGTTTGGGCGTTACGGTTGCCTCACTACGTGGCGCTGCCGCGTTTGCTCGATCGATAAGAAAATATGGCCGGTGTGTGGATCTGAACCTTATTCGGTCAGTCAAGTCACCTGGTCGCCCTACAGGAGAAGAGGTTCAGATTCTGGCATCCGTGCTCGCCGTTGCATGTCATGTGCAGGAGTTCCTAATCAACAGGTAATGTGTGGTTTCGTTCGGATTGCACGCATGAAACTGCCAAAAAACAGTCCACCTGTCCGCTGCTCGCCGCCGGCAACGTGCCACGGCCGTGCAAGCAAACCTTGCAGATAACTAGCGTGTGACACTTGTTTTCAAGCTAAGTCTCTGGGTAGCAAGCCTGTGGATTTAAGGATTTGCCACCTCCGAGAGATTAAATCAGCACGTGCACCTCGTCTAGCACTGAAAAGAATAAAGCCGTTAAATTTTGAAGTAAATTCAGAAAAGTGCTCGACTCATGCTAAGTCTAGGACTTAAATCCGGATGGGTAGTTCACCATAACGAATCTGACTAACTGAGCTATACTCGGTTTGCATATCTTCAAAGTTTTCGATACCGTGGCGAATGTAGTATTTGCATGAGTCGCACGCCTTACACAATATCGCACAAGCTTTTGGATGGCAATGTAAGTAAGGCTACTGTTTTCCCGCCAAAAAGTGTTAATGTTTCTTTAAAGATGAAGAATTGTATTGAATAATTGTTGATACAATATTGTGCCGGTACAAGAAGTATATATAAGAGCCAAGCCGCACCTGACCTAGCCTTATTACAAACCGAGTAGGAGTCTAAATCCTAATACAAGTTGTATTCTAACATCCCCTGCAGTGTCAACGGTAGGCTCGACGACGTTGAGACTGAAACGAATGTCTTGAAATGGAGTAGTCGCCAGGCCTTTAATAAATATATCAGCAAACTGAGCAGAAGTAGGCACGTGGAGAACGCGAACTTGACCGAGAGCCACCTTCTCTCGAACAAAATGAATGTCGATCTCAATATGCTTGGTGCGACGGTGTTGAACCGGATTCCCTGACATGTAGACAGCTGAAATATTATCACAGTAAACAATGATAGCTTGCTCAATAGGACGGTGCAGCTCCGACAGCAACTGGCGCAACCAAACCGTATCAGCAACCGCATGAGCCACAGCGCGGTACTCAGCTTCAGCAGAGGAGCGGGAGACCGTAACCTGCCTTTTTGAAGACCAAGAAACCAAATTGTTACCAAGAAAAACACAAAATCCGGATGTGGACCTACGAGTATCTGGACAACCAGCCCAGTCTACATCAGAGTAAGCTGTCAAGGAGGTGGGAGAGGATTTGTTGATATGAAGACCTAAGTCTAGGGTGCCTTTGAGATACCGAAGAATATGTTTGACATGATTGTAGTGTGGAATACGAGGATCATGCATGTATAAACAAGCTTGTTGGACAACAAAAGAAATTTCAGGACGAGTGAGAGTAAGATACTGAAGTGCACCGGTAAGACTACAATATAGAGAAGGATCGGAGAAAGGATCACCGTCGGCAGAGAGTTTGGAACCTGTATCAACAGGGGTATGGGAAGTTTGACAATCAAGCATACCAGCACGAGAAAGAGGATCCAGAGTGTACTGGCGTTGAGACAAGAAAAGACCAGAGGAGTCACGGATAACAGCAATACCTAAGAAGTGGTGAAGAAGACCTAAATCTGTGATAGAGAATTCATGGCGAAGAAGAGAGATAATATGATCTAAAAATTGTTGTGAGGAAGCTGTGAGGATAATATCATCAACATATAAAAGAAGGTATGCAGTGTTGTTGTTGTGATGAAAGGTGAAGAGTGAAGTGTCAGAACGGGAAGGGGTAAAACCGATGGTTGAGCATAAGAAGAAAAGCGTTGGAACCAGGCACGTGGTGCTTGTTTAAGACCATAAAGAGATTTTTGAAGAAGACAAACATGATTAGGATAGGAGGAATGTTCAAAGCCAAGAGGTTGTTGACAATAGACTGTTTCTTGAAGAGAGCCATGAAGAAAAGCATTTTTGACATCTAGTTGATGAATTGGCCAGGAAGAAGAGACGGCGATGCTAAGGACAGTGCGAATAGTGCTGGGCTTGACAACGGAGAGAAAGTATCATCATAATCGATGCCGTGTTGCTGAGAGTAACCACGACATACCCATCGAGCCTTATAACGTGCAAGACTCCCATCAGAATTAAATTTATGACGAAAAACCCATTTGCCCGAAACGATATTTGTATTGGAAGGATGAGGAACTAACTGCCACGTGTTATTTTGCAGAACGGTATCATATTCATCTTTCATAGCTGCGGCCCAATTAGGATCTAGGAGAGCTGATTTGTAAGATTTGGGTAGAGAGGAAGGAGATAGATGCATGAAGATTGAGATGATCTTTTGCAGGTAAACGAAACCCGGATTTGGCACGTGTGCGCGTGGTATGATCGTTAGTAGGAGCTGGAACGGGAATAGCATGAGCAGGAGGGGTGGGGAGAGATGTGGTGGACGCGTCCGGCGCAGCGGAGAAAGCGGACGCGGGAGATGGCGGTGAAGACTGCGGCGGCAGGAGGTCTGCCGCGACAGAGTGTAACGGGTTTTCCTCTGCCGGAACAGAGGTGAGGACAGAAGTGGTCACGGCAGGATCCGCTACCATGGCAGAGGATTCGGCTGGTTTCACTGGATAGGTCGGCGGGTGAAAGAACAGAAGATGATTGCGATCAGAGGGACTAGTGGATGGCGTGGGTGAGTTGGGATCTAATTGTTGACGCTCGGAAAAGAGAAAAATATTTTCAGCGAATGTTACATGAGGAGACACGTGAACACGACCACTAACAAGATCTAGACAACGATAACCCTTGTGCTCGTCAGAAAAACCTAGATGGACACACGGGGTAGAGCGCGGGGAAAGTTTGTTAGGAGAAGTGGAGTAGGAGTTTGGGAAACAAAGACAACCGAAGACGCGAATGTCGGAGTAATTTGGATGAGAGAGAAATAAAGAGAAGTAAGGAGTAGTTTGTGGGTTAACTTTGGATGGACGAATATTGGGTAGATATGTGGCCGTGTGGAGGGCCTCAGACCAGAACGTCGGAGGCATAGAAGATTGAACAAGCAGAGTGCGAATGATGTCATTAAGAGTACGAAGAGAACGCTCGGCTTTGTCGTTTTGAGGGTAGGTATAAGGAGAGGAGAAACGCAAGAGAATTCCATATTGTAGAAAGAAATTTCGTTTTTTAAAGTTGTCAAATTCACGACTATTATCACTTTGTATGAATCTTATAGGGAGGAAAAAGTGGACCGAGACATAGCGCTGAAAGTTAAGGAAAATATCATGAACGTCGGATTTGTTGCGTAAAGGAAAAGTCCAAACATAATGAGTAAAATCATCAAGAATCATGAGATAATACTTAAAACCAGATACACTTTTTATTGGTGATGTCCAGAGATCACAATGAAGTAATTCAAAAGGAAAAGTACTAGAGGATTGAGAGGAACTAAAGGGAAAGCGAACATGTTTGCCCAATTGACATGACTGACACATAGAAGAATTATGAGAATCTCTATTACAAGGTATTGAAAATTCACTAAGAAGTGTGGATAACACATTTTTATTGGGATGGCCGAGACGTTGGTGCCACAGATCAACAGAGGCCACCATAGATGTTGGAGGAGCAGCGACCGGAGCACCATGGAGAGAATATAAATCACCGGAGCTATTGAATCGAGCGATCTCGGCCTTGGTCGGGCAGTCCTTCACAGACAAACCAAAGGGGTCAAACTCAACAGAAACATGATTATCGGTGGTGATTTGGCGAACATAAATCAGATTTTTAATGAGAGCAGGAGCTACAAGAACATCACGAAGAAGCAAAGGCTTAGTTGGGGATTGGATTTGAGCCTGACCGACACAGTAAATAAGAATAGAGGATCCATCACCGAGAGTAATAGAGGGAAAAGGCAAAGGTGTGCAAGAAGAAAGCAAGTTACTCGATGCAGACATATGACGAGAAGAACCAGAATTGAAAATACAATCCGTACCTGAGTTCCCTTGTGCAGCAAAGTTGTTCATGGCTTGTAGAAAAGCAGCTTGGTCCCAGCTCGGAGTCGAAGTAGAGGTCGGTGTAGTCATGGGAGCTTGCGGGTGTGGTGGCGTCGGTAGTAGGGCCGGCATCGGCGTAAAGAGAGAGGCACCATCATTGTACTACTGCATGTAGGGGGGCGATGGAGCGCCATAGGATGCATAAGGACTGGTGTTGTAGATCGGTGGCGCGTAGGAAGGAGCAGCGTGGTACGCGGCCGTCGGCTGTCGGGGCGCGAGGATGGGCGCGCCGGTGTGAGGACGAGCACCGGGCTGCCAGCCACCGGTATAGGCAGGCGGGGCACCATATGGCGTAGGGGCAGACCAGGGCATAGGCCACAACTGGACTAGCCCTGTCCACGGATCAGGAGATGGGCGCCATCCGGGCGGCGGTGGTGGTGCAGTTGATGAAGCCGGGGGCGGTGGTGGTGCAGTTGGTGGAGTCGGGGGCGGAGCAGGAGGGGGCGCCGTGCGGAATTGCGACGGCCGAGGGTTTTTGCCCTAGTAGTTGGGACTTGGACGCCAGCCGGATGGTTGAGGAGGTGCTGTTGGTGGAGGTGGCGGTGGCGGCGTCGACGTAGGCGGGCGAGGAGAAGCAGTGAAGACCTGAGGACGGGAGTCCTTCGTAGTTAGGGCACGATCGGCCCATTGGAGCATCGAACGAACCTCGGCGAAGGAGGGACGCGGACGCATCATAGGGATGAAGGAGGCCTGCTTCTCAAACCGCTCGCTGAGGCCGATGAGGAGGACGTTGATGAGCTGGCGATCGTCGATCGGATCACCAAATTCGCGGAGTTCATCCGCGATCGCCTTGAGATGTTGGCAGTAGACGCCGACTGGTGAATCACCTTGGACCGTATTCCGAAGCTCGGTGTGGAGATTGTTGGCGGAAGCGTCGACGCTGTCCTGGAAGAGCTGACGAAGGGCCGCCCATAGATCGGCGGCGGAGGCACCGTCACAGTGGACGAGGTTGAAGATCTCTGTGGACACTCGCATGTAGATCCATTGAATAATGGCGAGATCATGCTTGACCCATTGCGGATCATGAAGTTGAGGAAGAGAGTCGTCGGCAACGTGAGAGCGGAGATCGCATCGCCCAAGGTGGACGTCGAAGAGGTGACGCCAATGGTAGTAGTTGTGAGCAGCGAGGTCTAGGGTTACGGGGATGTAGGGGCTAATATCGGAGATGGTGTCGTTGATGGAGAAGGAAGGGGGTATTGGTGGGGGTAGAGCAAAAGTAGAGGTAGAGGCGGAGGAGGCCGTGGCCGCGGCGACCTTGGCAGCGACGATGGCGGCACGCCGCTCGAAGTAGCCGGGCAGTGGCGGTGGAGGGGCTGGCGGGTTAGCCATACCATAAGATCGAAAGTCTGATACCATGAAGAATTGTATTGAATAATTGTTCATACAATATTGTGCCGGTATAAGAAGTATATATAAGAGCGAAGCCGCACCTGACCTAGCCTTATTACAAACCGAGTAGGAGTCTAAATCCTAATACAAGTTGTATTCTAACAAAAGAGAGTGCTTGGCTTTGGATTTCATTAACGAAATCAATGCCAGAGGGAATCAACGACACAGCCATTGTGCTCATCCCTAAAGGAAAGGATCCACAGAACTTAAGAGATTTCCGGCCGATCAGTCTATATAATGTAATTTATAAAGTTATCTCGAAGTGCTTGGTTAATCGAATGAGTCCTTTTCTGAACGAGTTAATCTCAGAAACGCAGAGCGCGTTTGTTCCAGGAAGGTTGATTACGGATAATGCGATCATTGCATTTGAATGTTTTCATAAGATTCAGCATAGCAAAAACCCCCACAATACATACTGTGCATATAAGTTAGACCTTGCCAAGGCGTATGATAGAGTGGATTGGGACTTCCTTGAAGGTGCTATGGAGAAAATGGGAATCAGTGCCTTGTGGATAAGCTGCATTATGAAATGTGTGAAATCTGTCCGGTTTTCAGTGAAGTTGAACGGGGAAGTGCTGGAAGCATTTTGCCCATTAAGGGGACTCCGACAAGGTGACCCACTGAGCCCGTATTTGTTTCTTTTTGTTGCTGATGGCCTTGCCTCTATCTTTAATAGAGAGGTTCGTGGAGGGAACATTTCTCCCGTAAAAGCGGCCCGCAATAGCCCGGGTATCTCAAACCTGTTGTTCGCGGATGATAGTCTGGTTTTCTTTAAAGCATCTAGTGACCACGCCCGAGCAGTGAAAAGAGCCCTTACTCTGTTCCAGAAGTGTACAGGGCAGCTATTGAGCAGTAGCAAATGCTCGATTTTATTCAGTGAACATTGTCCGATGGACATACAGGAAGAAATCAAAAACATTCTTGCGTGTGAGACGTCCACCTTCGAGAGTAAATATCTGGGACTCCCAACCCCGGATGGAAGATTGAAGGACGATCATTTTCAGCCTATCATGGATAGATTCCGTAAGAGATGCAATGACTGGGCAGGGAAGCATATGTCCTTTGCAGCCAAGGAGGTAAACGTCAAGGCAATTGCACAATCCTTACCCACTTTCGCTATGGGGGTGTTCAAATTTTCTGCGGGCTTCTGCGACAAGTACGAACGACTGATCAGAGAGTTTTGGTGGGGCGAGGATGGAGAGAAGAGAAAGGTGCACTGGATGGCATGGGACCAAATGGTCAAATCAAAGAGAGCAGGGGGAATTGGCTTCCGGGACATGCAAATTTTCAATTAAGCCTTACTAGCAAGACAAGGTTGGCGCCTACTACGAAACCCCGATAGCCTTTTTGCAAGAGTTCTAAAATTCAAATACTACCCGAGAGGTGAACTCATGGATACGGTATTTGCATCGGACGCGTCTCAAACGTGGAGGGGCATTGAGCATGGTCTGGAGCTACTGAAAAAGGGTCTTATTTGGAGAGTAGGCAATGGAGAAAAAATAAAAATCCAAAGAGACCAATGGGTACCGAGAAAGAGCGGTTTAAAGATAACAGAATTTAAGAGGAGATCAAGATTGAGATGGGTGAATCAGTTGATGATGCCAGGGAGGAAAGAATGGGATGCGGACCTTGTGCACCAAATGTTCCATGAGTATGACGCAGAAGAAATCTGCAAAATAAGGATCCCGACAAGTAACGTGAAGGACTGTATAGCATGGCATGGAGAAAGGTCAGGCGTCTTCTCTGTGCGTAGTGCGTATAAGATTGGTGCAAACCTTAAATACCACGGCGACCTAAATGCGTCCAGCTCAGCTAATGATGCGGATAACAGAAGTATATGGGACCTAATATGGAAGACAAAGGTCCCTGGAAAGGTTAGGATCTTTGCGTGACGAGTTGCGACAGAAACACTCCCTACGAAGGAAAATAAATGGAAGAGAACACTGGAGGTGGATAATATATGCAGCATTTGTGGCAGAGAGAAGGAGGATGAGTTCCATGCGACAATAAATTGCACAAAAGCAAGAGCACTAAGAGAATAGATGAGGGAGCACTGGAACCTACCTGCAGAAAACTGTTTTTGCTTTTCAGGCAAGGATTGGCTACAAAACCTGCTGGGGAAGGGAGACATGGAGGAGAGGAAAAGGATCCTCCTTCTACTGTGGAGGGCATGGTGGCTGCCAGATAATTGTGTCCATGTTGACGGCAAGGCTACAATTGGCCAGTCGGTCCAATTTCTGATGAGATATTTGGAAGAAATCAGCAAAGAAGAACCGGAAGACAACGCCTGCGAGAATGCCCACCCCCTAGTCGGCCGACAGGGCAAAATGGACGAAGACCAGCGGCGGGAGGAAATTCGAAAAGGGAAGATGCACACTGGGTTGTATCCCGCCAGTAAAAAGGTGCACTGTACCATCGAAGGGAATCATACAAGCAATTCTGTGGGGCGAGCAGCATGCCCCAATATAAATGATGGGAGCAAGTGGGCGCCGCCAGCGATGGGTACATGGAAAATGAATTCAGATGCGACGTTCTTGCCGAATTCAGGGGAAGCTGCGGCGGGAATCGTTGTCAGAGACCACCTGGGCGTGGTTGCGCTCAGCTGCGGGCAGCGACTGGGAACATGCAATGGCCCAGAAGAAGCTGAACTGGCTGCGGTATTGCACGGATTGACAGTACTAAACAAGTACTTTTATGGGCGTGTGTGCGTGGAGTCGGACTGTGCAACAATTATCAGCCTTCTTAATCATAGAGCAAGTAACCAATCCACACAATTTGCCTTAATCACAGATGTTTGGGAATTGGAGAAGAAGTTCAGTGGGGTAACGTTCAGTGCAACGAAAAGATCCAGCAACAAACTAGCACACGATCTAGCTGCTATGGCGAGAAGACAAGGAAATTTCAGCCTCTTTGAAAAATGTCCAGATACCCTTAGTAGCATCCTGGCAGAGGATTGTAATAACGTTCCCTCTGTAATTTAAGTGGTTTCTGGGTGTTCCTCAAAAAAAATCAATGTCTTTATCTTACAAAGTTTAAGCTAATGATTAAATTTCGGAAAAGCAGGCTAATGATTAACGGCCATGACAAGTTTCGCCACGTCAACATGACGAAGACATGCATGAATCACAAACGATAACAAATTCCATGTACAACAAGAACAATCAATCAATCTTCATTAATTAATTATAATTTACTCGTATGCCTCGGCAAGGAGTTGCACAGACGAGTAGAATAGTTACAGAGAAAACAATCCCAAAAAATTGTCGCCTTCTTCAATCAGTTACTAACTAGTACCATCAGTCCATCACCATCACATAGTATACTACCCAGCTCCAGTACGCGCGTGTCTGATCGCCGGCATCGTGCAGTGCAGAGGAGCACGCCGGCCCTTCGGATCAGTTTCGGCGCTTGCTGTGCGTACCCGTCCGAGGGACCGTGCCTGTCACCAGTCGCTGCCGTTGCGCGCGGCAGAAACTGATGGGTGTGCTCCGTCGCCCGATCGTTCGGTGCCGCGGCGCGCGCGGTCACGGGAAGGCCACCCCCTGAAGCAGCGGCCGCGAGTCGCCGCGGCGGCGGCAGAAGGAGGAGCGGCGCGGCTCCTCGGAGTGGGACGAGGAAGAGACGCGGCGGAGGACGTCGCGGAGGCGGTCCTCGCCGCAGGGGAGCGCGACGGGGCCGGAGGCGCCGGACGGGAAGCCGTACTCCTCTTCCGCCTGCCGGATCAGCTCAAGGAACGCCGGATGGCTCAGGTGCGCCAGCCGCACCATGAACCGCACGCCCTCCGCGCAGAGCGCGACGTGCCCCGCCAACACCGGGGCGGAGGTGGAGCGGCGGGCCCGCCACCGACGCACGGCGCGGCGCAGCCAGGCGACCGACGGGATCGTGATGACGTTGCACATGCTGCGTTGCCTTTCCTTGCTCCGACGAGCAACCGGAGGAGTCGTTGGTTCGCTTGCTGCTGCTGCTAGCTCTCAGCTGGTTGGTAGGCTTGGTTGGGAGCCGCAGGATGTGGGTGGTGGAGTTGAAGAGCGGGACGGCGAGCGCTATATATAGCGCTGGCCGCTGGGGTTTTGGGGTCGGCGCAAACTGCAGGGATAGCACGACGATGAGCGTCGCTGCGCGCGACCCGGCACCGGGACGACCAAGCTTGGGCAGTCCGTGCAGCCCAACCCAGCGCACTGCAGCTTGCACGCGTCGGCTCCTGCTCCCGATCAGGCACGACATCAGTATCTCCAGAGCAACTCTAGCAAACCCGTAAAAAGCCCTGGCCCATAAAATAACCGTCAAAATATGGGTCAGCGCGGAAAATTCCACCCGAACAGACCCTGCAAACACGGCCGGTCCGTAAAAATTTTTATGGGGTGCGGCAAAATCTTGGCCCCAACCCGTGGATACGCAGATTTTCGCCTCGCCCCTACGGTGCCCGGTATCGCAGTGAAGCGGTTGGCGGGAGGGACATTTCAGCCCGCGCCCTTTCCCCACCTCCTTCCGCCGCCGCCTGCCATTGGTTCCGCCCGTCCGCCGCCGGCGATTCCGGCCAAATCTGCGGGCGGAATCGCGCCGCAGGGGCGTCCCCCACCCTCCACCACCAATATGCTGCACCGCCCCCCTCCCCCCCGGGATCCGGCGAGAAGAGCCGCCCCTCGTCGGTGTCGCCGCCAGGGACCGACCGCCCTCGAGCCACCCCTAGTCGCCACCCGGGATCGCCCGCCCCACGAGCAGCCGGTTAGTGTTTGCTTGTGCTTTGTGCCAAGCGCTATGCATAGTTGGTTGATGCGGTGTGCGATTTTTGTTCACGTAGATGGAATTGAGCCCGTGCGAGAAGTTTTTGCTCGACGATTCGTCCGATTCGGACGACTCGGATGTTTAGACACTGCTTGCAAACTATCGGCAGCAGACATTGGTGATGGCTCTTGCCGTGAAGGAGAACGAAGACGAGAACCGAAAGAGATGGCGATGATGGACCGTCGGGCGTCTTTGCATTCCTCGGAATCGCCATCTTGGGAACGAGATGTTGATGCAAGACTACTTCGCGGAGAATCCAACATATCCACCGCACCTCTTCCGGAGAAGGTACCTAATGCGCCGATCCCTCTTTGTGAAAATTGTTCAAGCTTGCAAGGAAAATTGTCGGTATTTTACTCAAAGAAGAAATGCCGCAGGCTTCAAGGGATTTACTGCATATCAAAAACTCTCGGCAGCTATGCGGGTGATTGCATATGGCGTTCCGGATGACTATGCCGATGAGTACCTTCACATTGGTGAAGATACCACAATTGAGTCAGTGCGTACATTTGTCAAAGTGATCATCCGTGTCTTTGGTCCTGAATATCTTCGGGCACCCAATGAGGATGAAACAAAGAAATTGATGGCATCTAATGAGAGGAGAGGTTAGCCTGGCATGCTAGGTAGCATTGATTGTATGCACTGGACTTTGAAAAATTGCCCGAAGGCATGGCAGGAAATGTATTGTGGCAAGTCTCGTGATGCAACAATCATGCTAGAGGCCATAGCATCCGAGGATTTATGGATTTGGCATTGCTTTTTTGGTATGCCGGACACTCTCAATGATATCAATGTGTTGCAGCGGTCTCATTTGTTTGCTAGGCTTGCTAGTGGTGATGCTCCTGCTTGCAACTACACTATCAATGGGCATGAATACATAAAAGGGTACTATCTCGCAGATGGTATATACCCTCTTTGGTGCACATTTGTCAAGAGCATCAAAGAACCTAAAACTAGAAAACAATGTGAATTCGCAAGGGTGCAAGAGGCAGTGCGAAAAGACATTGAAAGGGCATTCGGGGTTTTGCAATCTAGGTTTGCCATTGTTCGTGATCTTGCTCGTTTTTGGGACAAGTGGACCTTGAAAAACATCATGACATGATGTGTTATCCTTCACAATATGATTCTCGAAGATGAGAGAGGCATGAACTTGGAGTTCTTCTACGAAAATATGGGTAGCCATGTCAAACTAGCTAGAGACGCTAAGCGCATTATAGCTTTTCTTCAGACATACAAGGAGATTGAAAATGCAAACACCCACTTTCAGCTTCAGGAGGATCTCATTGAGCACCATTGGCAAAGGGCTGGACAGTAACAAACTAATTTTTCTATTCATTTTTTATTTAATTCAAGTGTTATTTGTATTCGGGACAAGTTTTATATTGCATTTGCTTTGGTGATTTGAATAATTATTTGTAATGTGGATGATTGTTGTATTGTGTTGGTATTGATAATTTTTTTGAATAATTATTTTGTAGTGTGGATGATTGTTTTATTTTTATGGTGTGGTATTGATATTTGCGAACTGGCGGCAGCGGCGCAAGAGTAGACCCGACAAGAAGTATATTCTTTGAATATCCTTTTATACGGGTCCGTATTGCAGGGTCTGTCTCTACGGCCGTCCGCGCCGGCTTACAATGCCGTTTTTT
>NC_057799.1:594377319-594391294 GCF_018294505.1 Triticum aestivum | reverse complement strand
TAATCTGAACCATCAAAATCCCCTTTTCTGCCCTCATGCGTGTTCCTGTCCGAAGCTAGTTCATGCCGCCACAGAGCGGACGCGACCGCTCACTGGACCCGGCATTGAATCTGCTCGCCGGCCGAGACTGCTGCCCGCTGATCGCCTGTTGCGTGCAAGCATTTTGTCCGCATTGAAACAACATATGTCTGCTCGCTACCTCCATTAAACCAGCGTGTGTGCGAAGGAACCTACTCCGGCGCCCCGAGCACCACATGTCCTTTCCTGTACCGGCGAGCACTAAACACCTCTCTGGCTGGCTCCTCGCATCCGCCTGCTACATAAACGTGTCCAGGCGCCGGGCAAGAGCCAAACCTCGCCTCTAATCTCTCCACCTCCTCCTCGTACAACACTCGCCATGGCCTCCGACGAATGGAAGAAGGAGTTCTTCGGCATTGCAGCTGCCTGGATTGCTCGACGATACAACCAAATACATGATAGCTTGCCGGTAAACCCTCCGGATCTGGGGCCACCACCATCGCCACCCCTTCCTTGCCTGTCCAGGCTGGACAACGTCGTCTGCCTGCAAATCTTCCACGGGCAATGGCAGCAACGCGTCAAGCAGGTGGGGAAAGAAGCCATGTCAGAGGAGTCCGGCACGTCCACAGCCACCATGGATAGCGAGGAAAAGTAGATCATGGGAAGCCTCCGCCGATTGGGTCCCGTGAAGGCTGCTACCTCTTGAGCATGCGTTGGTTTTCCCTTGAAGAGGAAAGGGTGATGCAGCAAAGTAGCGTAAGTATTTCCCTCAGATTTTGAGAACCAAGGTATCAATCCAGTAGGAGACTACACGCAAGTCGCCTAGTACCTGCACAAACAGTCAAGAACCTGGCAACCAACGCGATAAAGGGGTTGTCAATCCCTTCACGGCCACTTGCAAAAGTGAGATCTGATAAAGATAATAAGATAAATATTTTTGGTATGTTTGTTGCATAGATTGGAAAAGTAAGATTGCAAAATAAATAGTAAACTAGAATTGTAGATTGGAAACTTATATGATGTAAAGTAGACCCGGGGGCCATAGGTTTCACTAGTGGCTTCTCTCAAGATAGCATATATATTACGGTGGGTGAACAAATTACTGCCGAGCAATTGATAGAAAAGTGCATAGTTATGAGAATATCTAGGCATGATCATGAACATAGGCATCACGTCCGTGATAAGTAGACCGAAACGATTCTGGATCTACTACTATTACTCCACACATCGACCGCTATCCAGCATGCATCTAGAGTATTAAGTTCATAAGAACAGAGTAACGCATTAGGCAAGATGACATGATGTAGAGGAATAAACTCAAGCAATATGATATAAACCCCATCTTTTTATCCTCGATGGCAACAATACAATACGTGGCGTTTCCCTTTCTGTCACTGGGATCGAGCACCGCAAGATTGAACCCAAAGCTAAGCACTTCTCCCATTGCAAGAAAGATCAATCTAGTAGGCCAAACTAAACCGATAATTCGAAGAGACTTGCAAAGATATTTAAATCATGCATAAAAGAATTCAGAGAAGAATCAAATATTGTTCATAGATAATCTTGATCATAAACCCACAATTCATCGGATCTCGGCAAACACACCGCAGAAAGTATTACATCGAATAGATCTCCAAGAAGACCGAGGTGAACTTTGTATTGAGATCCAAAGAGAGAAGAAGCCATCTAGCTTATAACTATGGACCCGAAGGTCTGTGGTAAACTACTCACACATCATCGGAGAGGCTATGGTGTTGATGTAGAAGCCCTCCGTGATCGAATCCCCCTCCGGCGGAGCGCTGGAAAAGGCCCCAAGATGGGATCTCACGGATACAGAAGGTTGCCGCGCTGGAAAAGGTGTTTCGTGGCTCTCTCCGATGGTTTCAGGGTATAAGAGTATATATAGGCGAAAGAAGTAGGTCGGTGGAGCTGCGAGGGTCCCATGAGGGTGGGGGCACGCCCTCCTGCCTCGTGGCTTTCTTGACCTCCACTCCAAGTCTCCTGAATTGCGTTTGTTCCAAAAAAGATTTCATTCCGTTTGATACTCCTTTTCTGCGAAACACTATAATAGGCAAAAAAACAGCAAATTGCACTGGGCCTTCGATTAATAGGTTAGTCCCAAAAATAATATAAAAGAGTATATTAAATTCCATTAAGCATCCAAAACAGATAATATAATAGCATGGAACAATCAAAAATTATAGATACGTTGGAGACGTATCAAGCAACCCCAAGCTTTATTCCTACTCGTCATCGAGTAGGTAAATGATAAAAACAGAATTTTTGATGTGGAATGCTACCTAACATAATTTTTCAGTGTAATTCTCTTTATTGTGGCATGAGTGTTTAGATCCGAAAGATTCTAGACAAAGTTTTAATATTGACATAAAAATAGTAATACTTCAAGCATGCTAACCAAGTAATTATGTCTTATCAACATAACATAGCCTAGTAATCATCCCTACAAAGTCATATAGTTTGGCCATGCTTCATTTTCGTCACACAAAATGCTCCCATCATGCACAACCCCGATGACAAGCCGAGCAATTGGTTCATACTTTTTAACGCGCTTCAGCCTTTTCAACCCTTACGCAATACATGGGCGCAAGCCATTGATATAACACTATAGGTGGAATAGCATATGATGATGTGGATTATGTGAGAAGACAAAAAAGGAGAAGGTCTCACATTGACGTGGCTAATCCACGGGCTATGGAGATGCCCATCAATTGATGTCAATGCAAGGAGTAGGAATTGCCATGCAACGGATGCACTAGAGCTATAAATATATGAAAGCTCATCAAAAGAAACTAAGTGGGTGTGCATCCAACTTGCTTGCTCACGAAGACCTAGGGCATTTTGAGGAAGCCCATCATTGGAATATACAAGCCAAGTTCTGTAATGAAAAATTCCCACTAGTATATGAAAGTGACAAAATAAGAAACTCTCTATCATGAAGATCATGGTGCTATTTTGAAGCACAAGTGTGCAAAAAGGATAGTAACATTGTCCCTTCTCTCTTTTTCTCTCATTTTTTGTTTGGGCTTCTTTGGCCTCTTTTTTATTTGGGCTTCTTTGGCATCTATTTTTTTTTGTTCGGAGTCTCATCCCGACTTGTGGGGGAATCATAGTCTCCATCATCCTTTCCTCACATGGGACAATGCTCTAATAATGATGATCATCACACTTTTATTTATTCATAACTCAAGAATTACAACTCGATACTAGAACAAAAATATGACTCTATGTGAATGCCTCCGGCGGTGTACCAGGATATGCGATGAATCAAGAGCGACATGTATGAAAGAATTATGAAGGTGGCTTTGCCACAAATACGATGTCAACTACATGATCATGCAAAGCAATATGACAATGATGGAGCGTGTCATAATAAACGGAACGGTGGAAAGTTGCATGACAATATATCTCGGAATGGCTATGGAAATGCCATAATAGGTAGGTATGGTGGTTGTTTTGAGGAAGATATAAGGAGGCTTATGTGTGATAGAGTGTATCATATCACGGGGTTTGGATGCACCGGCGAAGTTTGCACCAACTCTCGAGGTGAGAAAGGGCAATGCGGTACCGTAGAGGCTAGCAAATTGCGGAAAGGTAAGAGTGCGTATAATCCATGGACTCACATTAGTCATAAAGAACTCATATACTTATTGCAAAAGTTTATTAGCCCTCGAAGCAAAGTACTACTACGCATGCCCCTAGATGGATAGATTGGTAGGAAAAGACCATCGCTCATCCCCGACCGCCACTCATAAGGAAAGCAATCAAAGAACACTCCATGCTTCAAATTTGTCACACAATGTTTACCATACGTGCATGCTACGGGACTTGCAATCCTTAACACAAGTATTCCTCAATTCCACAATTACCCAACTAGCATGACTCTAACATTACCACCTTTATATCTTTATATGAAAGTTTTATTATACCCATCTTGGATGCCTATCATATTAGGACTAATTTTGTAGCCAAAGCAAATTACCATGCTGTTCTAAAAGACTATCAAAATAATATAAGTGAAGCATGAGAGATCAATAATTTCTATAAAATAAAACCACCGTGCTCTAAAAGATATAAGTGAAGCACTAGAGCAAAATTATCTAGCTCAAAAGATATAAGTGAAGCACATAGAGTATTCTAATAAATTCCGATTCATATGTGTCTCTCCCAAAAGGTGTGTACAGCAAGGATGATTGTGGTAAATGATATGAGCACACCAATCATTAGCAATATTAATCCAGTTACTGATCCAGCCGTTAATGATGTTTTAGGTATGCCGAATCTGAAGATTAATGAGAAGCAGTGCAAAGTTGAGGATGAGCCTATTACTGTAACCTATACATCTGCATATCTGCAAGAATTGAGTGCTAGCTATTTAGCGTGGAGATTGGAAGAAGTTGGAGTCCCTGACTATGCGTTGGTCCAAAATGATTTAAAGATGGAATTGTTTTCATGGAACCTAGTACGCATGCATGCAATCCATGCACTCCAATGTACTATACGTGTACACAAGGGGAGAGAAGATTTTCAACCAGATCGTACATGTGCTAGTGCTCGTAGAAGAGTTAAAGTGCGTTATTTTTTTATGTTGCCATGTCCACCAGAAAATAGAAGGAAGGCCATGAATCTGTCGTGGGATATTATGTCCTTGTGTTCACTTGGATGGGGACCACCAGCAGGGGATCAAATAAAGATGTGCACCAGAAAAATAGGAGTCCAAGTTAGGAATACTTTTATCAGTTTTGTATCGGTCGGTTGTTTGCTAAAATATAAAGCATGCAATCCATTAGATAAGGAAAGGGTCGCTTGTTGTTTTAAACGTGAGAAAGAGTCCAGATTAGAAAGCGTTGCTTCTCAACCAAGTACATAGGTTAGCTATAAAACTAAGGTGCACGCATTGTAAAGGTGAGGTTTTTTTTGATGAAATAGACACGATGTGTTTTTCAGGATAGACACCCGTATCAAGTTTTGGAGGGATCTTTAAAAAACCTCTGTGTTGCGATTTCTCTTCGTGGAAATTGTTTTGCGCGTGAGTACCTTCGTCGAGATTGGTTTTCTCATGCTGGGCCGCAAGGTTCTACTTCGTGTACATCGCATGCGGGGGTGAGACGTTGCTGGTGGTGGTGGTGTGTTGTGAAAGATTGGGCCGCAACAACGGATCGGATCACGCCACGAGGTTCGGTCTGCATAAGTAAACTAAAAAGCAAAGACTCAAATCATAAAAGACGCTCCAAGTGAAAGTGCGTTATATCGACTAGAGGGGGGGTGAATAGGCGATTTTTATAAATTCTTCACTGAGAAATTTGTGGGTGAGGAAATTCCTTAGCGAAGAACTACTTGCAGCGGAATAAGTACTCACAAGTATGCATAGCAGAGCACAAGCATAGTCATCATGATGAAATGAAAACAAGCACAGAGTACAGAAAGCGTAAACACAGGATAACACAAGATGAAGACAGACTGACTGAGGAAATTGAGAAAGTCTTCAGTCAAAGTCTTCAAACACAGATATGAACTATTGAACAACACATGAATGAGGAAATGAAAGAGTTGAGGAAATAGAACCAGTTGGGTTGGTGAAGACAATGATTTGGTAGACCAGTTCCAACTGTTGTCTCAGTTGTACGTCTGGTTGGAGCGACTAGCTATTTAATCCTGAGGACAACCAGTCCCGGACACACAGTCCTCACCGTATTATCCTTGAAATAAGGTCACACAGACCTCGTCCAATCACTCATGGTAAGTCTTCAGGTGACTTCCAAACCTTCACAAACTCGGTCACTCGGCGATCCACAATTTCCTCTTGGATGCTCTAGACCATGACGCCTAACCGTCTGGAAGAAGCACAATCTTCAAAGATAACAAGCGTCGGATCCACGCAGGATCAATCTCTTCAGTGATGCTCAATCACTTTGGGTTTGTAGGTGTTTGGGTTTGGGGTTTTTCCCCACTTGATGATTTTCGCTCAAAGTCCTCGGAGGATGGGACGCTCTCAAATGAGAAGTGTCAGTTTCTCTCGGAGCAGCCAACCAGCTAGTGGTTGTAGGGGGCGGCTATTTATAGCCGAGGGAGCAGCCCGCATGATAAGACATAAATGCCCTTCAATGATATGACCGTTAGGTGGGTAGATATTTTGGGACAGCTTGCGCATAGCACAGCAACGGTCGGAAATTTGAGGTTCAAATTCCTCAGGGCTATCATGTTCCTCACTGTGTAGGTAATCCGCACTGGCGAATTCCTAACTCCTCAGTCAGAACAAATTCCTTAGAGACCAGAAGAACTTCGTCTCTGTCACTGAAGAATATGACTGAACTGTATGAGATTTCCAATGGCTTCACTCGAAGGGATTGGTAGGTGTAGGATTTTGAGTTGAGCATCACATGGAAATTTTTCCTTAGTATTTCCTCGACCCCCTTTAACAGTACGGTGTTTCCTATGACTCAAGAAAGAGAAAATGAAACTACGAAAACAAAAGTCTTCACGCTTCATATTCCT
Organism: Triticum aestivum; assembly: GCF_018294505.1. NCBI lineage: Eukaryota > Viridiplantae > Streptophyta > Magnoliopsida > Poales > Poaceae > Triticum > Triticum aestivum. The sequence continues at coordinate 594,384,763 of NC_057799.1, read as the reverse complement.
CAAATGAATACCAAGTCTTCAAGGTCACACCAATTTCTTCACTGTCAAAGTCTTCAGAAAGTCTTCAGAAATCCAAAGTCTTCAGTCGAAGAACTTCATTTTTAGGGGTCGACTTTCTCTGTAATTATCAAACTCCTCATAGACTTATAGATCTGTGTACACTCACAAACGCATTACTACCTTAACCTATAAGTCTTCAATACACCAAAATCACTAAGGGGCACTAGATGCACTTATAATCTCCCCCTTTTTGGTGATTGATGACAATATAGGTTAAGTTTTCAACGGGGATAAACATATGAAGTGTAAATACTGATATTGAGGAATTTGATAGCAAGATATAGAAGAACTCCCCCTGAAGATGTGCATAGTGAGGAATTTGCTTTTGAAGCAATGCACACTTGAAGAGTTGAATCATGGAGATCTCCCCCTATATCTTGTAATTCATACACGCATTTGACATAATATATGAAGAATTTGAAATGCATGATGAAATATGATGACTGATGTATTCAGCATGCATGCAATAACATTAACGAGGAATAAGCATGCAGAAGAAACAGCAAAAGTATCAGGTCACCATAGAGTTTAAGTTTACAACTCGATCCAGCAAAGTCTTCAAAAGAATGAGAGTTGCAACTTAGAAAAAAACGCCCATATAATAGACACGCTTGAAGACTAACTCGAATTTCTCCCCCTTTGTCATCAAATGACCAAAAGGGTTGAAAATGAGGACTAACGCCCCTGAAGAATATCAAGGTGATGAAGGAGTGTCAGCGTTGTTGGGGTCGGTTGTTGGAGTAGGGCCTGCCACAGTGCCGTCCAAATCTCCATTTTCATCTGTGTCACGTGATGAAGAATAGGAGCTGGCCACCAAGGTAGAAACCTTGACCTTCTTGTACTTCTTCGGAGGAGGTGCAGCCAGTCAAGATCTTCCTTGAGACCCATTGTCTTCAGATCTTCTTCACTATAGACTTGAGATAGAACAGCCCAGGTGCGGTTGAGGATTTCATGAAGGTAGTAGTGGTTTTTCTTCATTGCATTGTGGGTAGCAGTCATGTTGTGAAGAATTGAACCAAACTGACGCTTGACCCACTTATGATTGCGATCAACCTTCTGGTGAAGACTGAGGAGTAGCTCACGGTCAGTCATCACCCTGGGTGCTGTGCCTTGAGGATTTTGCTTGGGCGCGTTGGCGGTAGAGTCATGGGTGGCAGAGTCATCATTGGTGGAGTAGGATGCAGCCTTGCGAAATTGTCCATCCAATGGACGACTGCCTTCATCAATTACAGCAGTAGCCTTGCCCTTTTCATCAGCTGAGGAAAATGTCCGTTTGAGGACTTCATTTGGGGGCAAGTAGCTGCAATGGTTCAGTGTATCAGCTTTATAGTTGAGTGAAGACCTTGTCCTGATGACTCTCATAATCCAAGGTGCATAAGGCTTCAACTCAAATGGTGACATGGCGACATTAGCCAGAGTCCTCATGAAGAAATCATGGAAGTTGATGGGAATGCCATGAATGATATTGAAAAGCAAATTCTTCATGATGCCAACGACTTCTTCTTCATTTGAGTCGTGGCCCTTGATTGGACTCAATGTCTTCATCAGAATGCGATAGACAGTCCAAGGCACATACAGCAATTCCTTCACAAGGAATTTTGTTCTTGAGGTCTGACCTGGCTTCAAAGGCTTCATCAGCACTTGCATTTAGTGATCGGTTAGTCAAGTTCATTGTAGACGCAACAAGCACATTCAAGGGGCGGACTGAGAGGTAAGGCACGAAGCAATTCAGAAGCAGGTGCCTTGTAGTGAGTGTTTTCAGACATCCAGTCCAGCACCCATGAATTCACATCTTCAGAATTTCCAGTGATGTGCAGCGTTGCATAGAATTGAATAATAAGTTCTTCATTCCAATCACAGATGTCAGTGCAGAAATTTAACAGTCCAGCGTCGTGAAGAACACTGAGGACTGGCACGAAGCACGGCAGAGATTCCATATCCACGTGAGGAATGTGCTCATGATCGAAGACTTTGTCTTTGTTGAACAGCACTGAGGAATAGAAATTTGCCTGGCTGGCAGTCCAGAAACGCCTCTTCCTTATCCGAGCAGAGTCATAAGGGTTGTAATCAGTGAAGAATACATGCTCGCCAAAGAAGGCATCAGTCTTGAATTTTTGCTTTCTGGAGAAAGGATCCTTTGGTTTGGGCAGAGGAGTGTCAGTGAGTTGCATCACAACCTCAGGAATCACAATCTCAGGTTCTTCAGGCTGAGGAATTGCTGGTTCCTCTTCAGTGGCAGCCTAGTTCTGGAATTCTTCATTTTCAGTTTCTTCAGCACTAGCGGCTGGAATGTCTTCATGAGCTTCATCAGATCCCATTTGAACTGTAGTGACTGGGGACTGTGGAAGTTGCTGCAGTGGAGTGAAGAGTGGAGAATTGGGGTGCTGACTTTCCCAAAAGTCATCATTCATCAAAGGGGTGGTACAGCCAATGTCCACATCTTCATCTTCAATTTCTTCAACGCCGGCCTCTTCAGTAGTAAACTGAGGCACAGGCGAGGAAACCACTGGGGTTGAAGGGATTTCATCCACTTCAATTTCTTCATCCATCTGCTCTGACGTAGCAGCAAAAGGAGTTTCTTCATCAGATCCGCTAGGGATCACATATTCTTCACCAAAAGGAACAAGGTCCTTTGATGGCATGGTTGAGATTGGAACAGCATCAATCGGTTTTCAAAAGAGCTGGTCATAGGCTTCATTTTCTTCGGAGCAGAAGAATCTGAAGAAGCTGATGCTTTCCTTTTCTTCACAGCTGCACGCTCTGCAGCCTTGGTCTTCTTCACATCTGATGCAGATGGAAGGATCGGAGTTGGGGTAGGCGCAGGAGGAGCAGAGGAATTTGGTTCAGTTTCTTCAGGCACAACTGATGCAGTTGTCCTGGCTTCTTCATTTTCTTCAGGTGCGCCGCTAGTGGGTGCCCTGGAACTCACACTATCTTCAGCAGCCTGATTGTCATCAGCAGTGCGGGCATGTTCTTCAGTTTGCTGTGCAGATGCTTCAGCCTGAGTGACTTCAATATGCACAGGCGGAACGGCACTTGAAGTAAGTGTCTTTGTCAGATTGACGAACCTGACCTTGGCTCCTTTCCAATCAGCATAGTAAGTGTTGAAATCATCACCGAGGACTTTGATTTCAGACTGGAGCTTTACAAGTTCATCAGTTGTCATAGAGACAACGTTGTTCTTCAGGAACTTCTCCTTCCTGTACTGTGCTTTCTTGAGTTGCCTGGCCTTCTCATATTTCTATTTTTCTTCGCTGATAAAATGGGTCAGCATGTGACTTTGGCCAGGTGTCAACTTGAAATCAGGCATAGGAGTGTTTGGGTCCTTGTGCCAGAGATCAATATAGTCGAGGATCAGCTTTGGATCCAAAAGCAGTGGCACTTCTGTGCCCTTGGCTCTAGCGGCCCTGACTTGCCTGTCTCTGATGATTTCAGCAAGTTCTTCATCATCAGCTTCGTCTTCATCAGACGGTACTTGGAAGGCGACCTGCTTCTTCTGAGGACTTGGGCGAGAGCCTTGTCCAGCAGTTGTCTTTGTCTTCAGCAGAGAGGGTCTTGTTGAAGACTTTGGTGCAGCTGAGGAACTAGCTGAAGCTCCTGAGGCAATAGAGATGCCTGTAGTCCTTTGGCACGTGGCAAGATACACAGGTGATGAGGATTTTGTCGGAGCAGCTGAGGACTTTGGAGGAGCAGGAGCGGCTTGAGGAATTGGCCGTGAGGGCTGAGCTGAGGAAATTGGCCGTGAGGGCATTGAAGAGGAGGCACTTGGCTTGTGCGCAGGCTTCTTTGCCATGGATTTCTTCGGCCGTACAAAGGCCTCAGCAGCAGCAGTAGTGGAATCTGCGTTGAATTTCTTCACTGCATCTTTTGCTTGTTTGGCCAACTTGGCTTGGCGCTTGGCCCATTCTTCAGGAAAATCCTCACCGCGCTTGATGCTAGTGGGATCTGCCTCTTGACCAGGTGCCAATGGAGGTCTTAAGCATGGAGGAGTAACAACGAATTTCTTCATGTACTTTGGAGTCACATACCTGTACTCCCTCCACTCTTTTGCCCATCTCCTTTCTATCCTCTGAATGCGCACCTTGCGCTGATTCTTATCTTCCTCAGGGGGTGTGCAGTACCCCGCATAAATGTCCTCATGGATTTCAAAGGCAGTATTGACCTCAGGTTTCTTTCCTCCTTTTTGTGGCCTCTTTTCAGTAGCCATTTTCTTCAGTTGAGGAATTTGAACAATTGAACTCTCTGAAGAAGTATGCAACTTTTCTTCAAGGAACGCTGCAAATGAGTTAAGTTGATGAGAACCTAGTGTTTCAGCAGCGGACATGAGTACCTGTGAACAGAGTATAGTTGCGAGGAATTTGGAGAGGTCATATGCGTTCTCAGAAGGTTTTTCAATAAGAACAAGTTTGAGGAATTTGACCAGATGAGTCTTGAAGAATTTCACTAAGCGTTCTTTGTCTTAGGTTCCAGAGTTGTATAGATCGAAGATCCACACAATTGAGGAATCTTGAAGAAAAGTGATGCTTAGAGAAACGAATCAAGAGGAGATGACATGTGAGGTGTTTAGTGTGTGAGGATTTTAAAAAAAACACATTTGAAGATTTTGTGGTAAACATTTGAATCAAAGTGGGCAGTAAAAGTAACTTTTAATTACCCTGAACGAAGAACACGACGAACAGGGATGTGGAGAAGTGAAGCTCGTCTGTGCAGATCTTCCACGCCCTAACTTGGCAGAGGAAGACGGCTACGGCGGCGGCGGAGTGAAGATTTCCGCGGCCGGCGTGAGTACGGCGGCGACGAGGTCGAGGCAGTGAAGCTCTTCCTCACCGACGACGATTGATGTAGCGGCGGCACTAGGGTTTGAGAAGCTCGAGCTGGAGAGAGGTCGAGCGGAGTAAAAGAAGTGAGGAAGGGGAGAGGGGGTATTTATAGCCACGGTGAAAAATGGTTCGCCCGAAGAAATTGGACGAACGTGCCCCTGACCCTTCTCATTCGCATGACATGTGTCACCCACGTACTGAGAGGTGGAGATCGTGTTAGATCATGTGTGAATAGATAAGTATATCGTGGGTAGCGGAACGGTTTGAGCGGCAAAGCCGAAAATTTGGATAAGATAAGTTAAAGGTTCCGTTCGCAAATTCTTCAGCTGACAAGGACACAGTGAAGATTTTGAACAAGTTTCAAATAGAACGCACATGAAGAATTTGTGAATAGATTGGGTTGAGTATAGCATAGAGGGGGAAGGGTCCGATCACATTCACTTAGCAGAAATAGCAACTTGAAGAATTAGCCATAAGTGAATGCTGTAGAGGACATAAACTCATATATATCTATATAGCCAATGAAGAGAAACGACCGAAACAGTGAAGATTTTGCAAAGTTGAAGAATATGAACAACTGAGGAATTTCAAAACTCAGGAAAAACCCAAATTGAAGATTTTCAACTTTTGTGGTGGCGTGATCCACCGTATAAGAATGATGATTTCAGACACCGCGTACAATTATAGTAGGGTTCTGAGAATCAAATTCTTCATTAATTTCTTCACACTTAGAGTGTTATTCTTCATTGATTGAAGAAAAATGTTTCTTCATGTGTTGCACATCTAAGTCATCAATTTTGCATAAGTGTTAGGATGAGTGTCCTTTTCAAAGAACATTTGAAGATTCTAAGATATTTAGCTCACACCGCAACTTGCTAAATCTTTTCTCATCCAAGGGCTTTGTGAAGATATCGGCTAGCTGTTCTTCAGTCTTCACATGCTCAATAGAAATGTCGCCCTTCAACACATGATCGCGAAGAAAATGATGACGGATCTGAATGTGCTTTGTCTTCGAGTGCTGAAGTGGGTTGTGAGCAATCTTGATGGCACTCTCATTGTCACAGAAGAGAGGCATATTCTTCACGTTGACGCCGTAGTCCTTGAGGGTTTGCTTCATCCACAGCAATTGAGCACAGCAAGAACCAGCAGCAATGTATTCAGCTTTAGCAGTAGACAGTGATACGCAGTTCTGTTTCTTCGAGGACCAACAGACCAAAGATCGTCCGAGGAAATGACATGTTCCAGATGTTGACTTGCGATCCACACGATCACCAGCATAGTCAGAGTCAGAATATCCAACGAGATCAAAAGCCGAGCCCTTGGGGTGTACCATAATCCTAATGTTGGTGTGTGAGCTAGATATCGAAGAATATGCTTCACAGCCTTATGGTATGATTCCTTCGGTGTAGCTTGAAATCGGGCACACATGCAAACACTAAGCATAATATCTGGCCTAGATGCACATAAGTACAATAAATAACCAATCATGGAGTGGTATACCTTTTGATCGAAGTCAATACCATTTTCATCAGTGCACAGATGGCCATTTGTGGGCATAGGAATTTTGTCGCTTTTCCAATCTTGCATGCCGAATTTCCTCAGTACATCCTTGAGGTATTTCTCCTGAGATATGAATATGCCATTGCGCTGTTGACGAATTTGAAGACCTAAGAAAAATTTCAACTCTCCCATCATAGACATTTGATATTCTTCACTCATCATATAGGCAAATTCATCACTATAACGTTGGTCAGTACAGCCAAAGATGATGTCATCAACATATATTTGGCATACAAACAATTCATCATCATATGATTTAGTGAAAAGAGTAGGGTCGGGTGAACCGGGTTTGAAGCCTTTCTTCATGAGGAATTCCTTCAAAGTATCATACCACGCCCGAGGGGCCTGCTTGAGGCCATAGAGGGCCTTATTTAGTCTGAAGACTTTGTCAGGATGCTTAGGATCTTCAAAACCTGGGGGTTGAGCAACATATACTTCTTCCTCAAGCTTACCATTGAGGAATGCACTTTTCACATCCATTTGATATAAAGTGATATCATGATGGTTAGCATAACCAAGTAATATGCGAATAGCTTCAAGACTAGCAACAGGTGCAAAAGTTTCATCGAAATCAATTCCTTCAACCTGTGTGTAGCCTTGAGCTACTAGCACTACTGGAATCAGCTAATTTGCCATCTGCCAGCTCTTTGCCGTCTGCTAGCTGACGACAAAGAAGCTCTTTGCCATCAGCTACCCAAAAGCAGACGACAAAGAAAGGGCAGACGGCAAAGAAGCTCTTTGCCATCTGCCAGCTCTTTGCCGTCCGCTGGCGGACGGCAAAGAGTGAGGTGGCCCCCACCCCCCGCCCGTTTGGGAAAAACTTAACGGGCCACCTCTTTGCCGTCCGCTAGCAGACGGCAAAGAGGCAAAAAAGCGGACGGCAAAGAGGGGCGGACGGCAAAGAGCTCACTACCTAACGGCCCGTACCCCCCGCCCGTTACTCACTTCTTCTCTCCCTCGCCGTTTCTCTCCTCCCACCCCGCCGCCGCCGCCGCCCCGATTCC
>NC_057799.1:594376729-594377032 GCF_018294505.1 Triticum aestivum | reverse complement strand
CTCCTCCTCCACCGGCCCTGCCCCAGGTGAGCCCCCTCCTTTTTTCTGTTTTTTTTTCTGTTTTTTTCCTTTTTAGTTTTAGTTTTAGTTTAGATTTAGTTTTAGTTGTAGTTTTAGTTTAGTTTTAGTTTTAGGTTTAGTTTAGTTTGAGGAAAGAAGAAGAAGAAGAAGAAAAAAGAGGAGAGGAGGAGAAGAAGAAGAGGAAAAAGGAAAGGAAGAAGAAGAAGAGGAGGAGGAGAAGAAAAAAGAAGAAGAGGAAGAAGAAGAAGAAAAAAGAGGAGAGGAGGAGAAGAAGAAGAGGAA
>NC_057799.1:594356563-594376049 GCF_018294505.1 Triticum aestivum | reverse complement strand
GACCCCGACCCGGCACCCCGACCCGACACCCCTACCCCGAGACGGCAACCCGACCCGACACCCCGACCCCGAGACCCCGACCCCGAGCCTGAAGCCATTCTGGCCATTCTGAAGATGTCAAAAAATCGACCTCGTTCTCCGGACACCGTTCGGGTAGGAGCAAAGGCCCCGTTCCAATGGCTTCACTCGAAGGGATTGGTAGGTGTAGGATTTTGAGTTGAGGATCACATGGAATTTTTTCCTTAGTATTTCCTCGACCCCCTTTAACAGTACGGTGTTTCCTATGACTCAAGAAAGAGAAAATGAAACTACGAAAACAAAAGTCTTCACGCTTCATATTCCTCAAATGAATACCAAGTCTTCAAGGTCACACCAATTTCTTCACTGTCAAAGGCTTCAGAAAGTCTTCAGAAATCCAAAGTCTTCAGTCGAAGAACTTCATTTTTAGGGGTCGACTTTTCTGTAATTATCAAACTACTCATAGACTTATAGATCTGTGTACACTCACAAACGCATTAGTCCCTTAACCTATAAGTCTTCAATACACCAAAATCACTAAGGGGCACTAGATGCACTTACACCAAGCAAAACACATAGCATGTGGTGAATAAAAATATAGCCTCAAGTAAAGTTACCGATAGACGAAGACGAAAGAGGGGATGCCTTCCGGGGCATCCCCAAGCTTAGGCTTTTGGTTGTCCTTGAATTTTACCTTGGGTTGCCTTGTGCATCCCCAATCTTACTCTCTTGCCACTCCTTATTCCATAATCCATCAAATCTTTATCCAAAACTTAAAAACTTCACAACACAAAACTCAACAGAAAATCTCATGAGCTCCGTTAGTATAAGAAAACAAATCACCACCATAAGGTACTGTAATGAACTCATTCCTTATTTATATTTTTGTTAAACCTACTGTATTCCAACTTCTCTATGGTTCATACGCCCCGATACTAGCCATAGATTCATCAAAATAAGCAAACAACACACGAAAAACAGAATCTGTCAAAAACAGAACAGTCTGTAGCAATCTGTATCAAACGTATACTTCTGTAACTCCAAAAATTCTGAAATAGATTGGTAGTCGTGAGGAATTTGTCTATTAATCATCTGAAAAAAGAATCAACCTAAAATCACTCTCCAGTAAAAAATGGCAGCTAATATCGTGAGCGCAAAAGTTTCTGTTTTTTACAGCAAGATCGCAAAGACTTCACCCAAGTCTTCCCAAAGGTTCTACTTGGCACAAACACTAACTAAAACAAAAAAACACATATAAAAAGAAGCTATATGAATTATTTATTACTAAGCAGAAACAAAAAGCAAGGAACAAAAATAAAATTGGGTTGCCTCCCAACAAGCGCTATCGTTTAACGCCCCTAGCTAAGCATCTTAATAGCCTATCTCAAGCATCTTTCAAAGACTCGTCAAGCAAATAACGAAAAATTCCGGGATCATCCTCATCAAAATTATTCAAACTCTCATTGATAACCCCGGTAGGTCTTTCCATAGCATCATTATTTATGAGCTTAGAGAGGACAGAGGGACTAGCCAAAGTACCCTTTTCGATTCGGCCATGGCGAAAGAAAGGCAAACGGGAAAGAGGCGAAGAAAAACGCCAAAGGTGAAGTGGGGGAGAGGAAAACAAGAGGCAAATGGCAAATAATGTAATGCGAGGGATAAGAGTTTGTGATGGGTACTTGGTGTGTCTTGACTTGGCGTAGATCTCCCCGGCAACGGCGCCAGAAATCCTTCTTGCTACCTCTTGAGCATGCGTTGGTTTTCCCTTAAAGAGGAAAGGGTGATGCAACAAAGTAGCGTAAGTATTTCCCTCAGTTTTTGAGAACCAAGGCATCAATCCAGTAGGAGACTACACGAGAGTCGCCTAGTACCTGCACAAACAATCAAGAACTTGGCAACCAACGCGATAAAGGGGTTGTCAATCCCTTCACGGCCACATGCAAAAGTGAGATCTGATAAAGATAATAAGATAAATATTTTTGGTATTTTTGTTGCATAGATTGGAAAAGTAAAGATTGCAAAATAAATAGTAAACTAGAATTGTAGATTGGAAACTTATATGATGTAAAGTAGACCCGGGGGCCATAGGTTTCACTAGTGGCTTTCCTCAAGATAGCATATATATTACGGTGGGTGAACAAATTACTGCCGAGCAATTGATAGAAAAGCGCATAGTTATGAGAAAATCTAGGCATGAGCATGAACATAGGCATCACGTCCGTGATAAGTAGACCGAAACGATTCTGGATCTACTACTATTACTCCACACATCGACCGCTATCCATCATGCATCTAGAGTATTAAGTTCATAAGAACAGAGTAACGCATTAGGCAAGATGACATGATGTAGAGGAATAAACTCAAGCAATATGATATAAACCCCATCTTTTTATCCTCGATGAAAACAATACAATACGTGCCATTTCCCTTTCTGTCACTGGGATCGAGCACCGCAAGATTGAACCCAAAGCTAAGCACTTCTCCCATTGCAAGAAAGATCAATCTAGTAGGCCAAACTAAACCGATAATTCGAAGAGACTTGCAAAGATATTTAAATCATGCATAAAAGAATTCAGAGAAGAATCAAATATTGTTCATAGATAATCTTGATCATAAACCCACAATTCATCGGGTCTCGGCAAACGCACCGCAAAAAGTATTACATCGAATAGATCTCCAAGAAGATCGAGGAGAACTTTGTATTAAGATCCAAAGAGAGTGAAGAAGCCATCTAGCTAATAACTATGGACCTGAAGGTCTGTGGTAAACTACTCACACATCATCGGAGAGGCTATGGTGTTGATGTAGAAGCCCTCCGTGATCGAATCCCCCTCCGGCGGAGCGCCGAAAAAGGCCCCAAGATTGGATCTCACGGGTACAGAAGGTTGCCGCGGTGGAAAAGGTGTTTTGTGGCTCTCTCCGATGGTTTCAGGGTATAAGAGTATATATAGGCGAAAGAAGTAGGTCGGTGGACCTGTGAGGGTCCCACAAGGGTGGGGGGCACGCCCTCCTGCCTCATGGCCGCCTCGTGGCTGTCTTGACCTCCACTCCAAGTCTCCTGAATTGCGTTTGTTCCAAAAAAGATCCTCACGAAGGTTTCATTCCGTTTGGATTCTGTTTGATATTCCTTTTCTGGGAAACACTGAAATAGGCAAAAAAACAGCAACTTGCACTGGGCCTTCGGTTAATACATTAGTCCCAAAAATAATATTAAAGAGTATATTAAAGCCCATTAAACATCCAAAACAGATAATATAATAACATGAAAAAAAATTATAGATACGTTGGAGACATATCAAAGGCCACCGTCACCGCGTCGCCGGGTTACACAACAGGCTTATTGCCCGGTGAGGAGGGCCGTAGACCACGACGACCATCATCCCCAACCCGATAAGCAACCCTAATTCGTGCTTCACATAAGCGGATGGAGGCTATTCTTCTCCTCTCACTGAAGCATATCCCTCTAGGGCATCCGACAGTCTGATGAGCGGGCTGCCGGTGTTGGGGAACGTAGTATTTCAAAAAAATTGCCTACGCACACGCAATATCCATCTAGGTGATGCATAGCAACGAGCGGGGAGAGTGTGTCCACGTACCCTCGTAGACCGAAAGCGGAAGCGTTTAGTAACGCGGTTGATGTAGTCGAACGTCTTCGCGATCCAACCGATCCAAGTACCGAACGCACGGCACCTCCGCGATCTGCACACGTTCAGCTCGATGGCGTCCCTCGTACTCTTGATCCAGCTGAGGCCGAGGGAGAGTTTCGTCAGCACGACGGCGTGGTGACGGTGATGATGAAGTTACCGACGCAGGGCTTCGCCTAAGCTCTACAACGATATGACCGAGATGGAAATCTGTGGAGGGGGGCACCGCACACGGCTAAGACAACTGTCAACTTGTGTCATCTAGGGTGCCGCCCGACCCCTGTATATAATGGAGCAAGGGGGAGGCCGGCCGGCCCTCATAGGCGCGCCAAGGGGGGAGGAATCCTCCTCCTAGTAGGAGTAGGACTCCCCCCTTTCCTAGTCCTATTAGGAGAAGAAGGAAGGAGGGGGAGGAGAAGGAAGGAGGGGGCACCGCCCCTCCCCCTAGTCCAATTCGGACTAGGCCCATGGGGGGACGGGCGCGGCCATCCCTTGGCAGCCCCTCTCTCTCTCTCCCCTAGGACCAATAAGGCCCATTACTTCTCCGGTGATTCCGATAACCCTTCCGGCACTCCGATATATGTCCGGTGACCCCCGGAACTCATCCGGTGTCCGAATATAGTCATCCAATATATCAATCTTTATGTCTAGACTATTTCGAGACTCCTCGTCATGTCCGTGATCACATCCGGGACTCTGAACAAACTTCTGTCATCAAATCACATAACTCATAATACAAATCGTCATCGAACGTTAAGCGTGCGGACCCTACGGGTTCGATAACTATGTAGACATGACCGAGACACATCTCCGGTCAATAACCAATAGTGGAACCTGGATGCTCATATTGGCTCCTACATATTCTACGAAGATTTTTTATCGGTCAAACCGCATAACAACATACGTTTTTCCCTTTGTCATCGGTATGTTACTTACCCGAGATTCGATCGTCCGTATCATCATACCTAGTTGAATCTCATTACCGGCAAGTCTCTTTACTCGTTCCGTAATGCATCATCCCGTAACTAACTCATTAGTCACATTGCTTGTAGGGCTTATAGTGATGATCATTACCGAGTGGCCCCATAGATACCTCTCTGTTACACGGAGTGACAAATCCTAATCTCGATCTATGCCAACTCAACAAACACCATCGGAGACACTTGTAGAGCATATTTATAATCACCCAGTTACGTTGTGACGTTTGATAGCACACAAGGTGTTCCTCCGGTATTCGGGAGGTTGCATAATCTCATAGTGAGAGGAACATGTATAAGTCATGATGAAAGCATTAGCAATAAAACTATACGATCATTATGCTAAGCTAACAGATGGGTCTTGTCCATCACATCATTCTTTAATGATGTGATCCCGTTCATCAAATGACAACACATGTCTATGGTCAGGAAACTTAACCATCTTTGATTAACGAGCTAGTCTAGTAGAGGCATATTAGGGACACTTTGTTTTGTCTATGTATTCACACATGTATAATGTTTCCGTTAATAACATTCTATCATGTATAATAAACATTTATCGTGATATAAGGAAATATAAATAACAACTATATTATTGCCTCTAGGGCATATTTCCTTCAGTCTCCCACTTGCACTAGAGTCAATAATCTAGTTCACATCGTCATGTGATTTAACACCAATAGTTCACATATTTATGTGATTAGTTCACATCTCCATGTGACTAATACCCAAAGGGTTTACTAGAGTCAATAATCTAGTTCACATCTCTATGAGATTAACACCCAAAGAGTGATCATGTTTTGCTTTGTGAGAGAAGTTTAGTCAACGGGTCTGCCACATTCAGAGCCGTATGTATTTTGCAAATTTTCTATGTGTACAATGCTCTGCACGGAGCTACTCTAGCTAATCGCTCCCACTTTCAATATGTATCCAGATTGAGATTTAGAGTCATCCGGATCAGTGTCAAAGCTTGCATCGATGTAACCCTTTACGATGAACTTTTTGTCACCTCCATAATCAAGAAACATGTCCTTATTCCACTAAGGATAATTTTAACCGCTGTCCAGTGATCCACTCCTGGATCACTATTGTACCCTCTTGCCAAACTCATGGTGAGGTACACAATAGGTCTGGTACACAGCATACCATTCTTTATAGAACCTATGACTGAGGCATAGGGAATGACTTTTCATTCTCTTTCTATTTTCTGTCGTCGTCGGGTATTGAGTCTGACTCAACTTCACACCTTGCAATACAAGCATGAACTCTTTCTTTGACTGTTCCATTTTGAACTACTTCAAAATCTTGTCAAGATATGTACTCATTGAAAAAACTTATCAAGTGCCTTGATCTATCTCAATAGATCTTGATGCTCAATATGTAAGCAGCTTCCCCGAGGTCTTTCTTTGAAAAACTCCTTTCAAACACTCCTTTATGCTTTGCAGAAAAATTCTACATTATTTCCGATCAACAATATGTCATTCACATATACTTATCAGAAATGTTGTAGTGCTCCCACTCACTTCTTGTAAATACAGGCTTCTCCGCAAGTCTATATAAAACCATATGCTTTGATCACTTTATCAAAGTGTATATTCCAACTCCAAGATGCTTGCACCAGTCCATAGATGGATCGCTGGAGCTTGCACAATTTGTTAGCACCTTTAGGATTGACAAGACCTTCTTGTTGCATCATATACAACTCTTCTTTAATGAATCCATTAAGGAATATAGTTTTTGACATCCATTTGCCAGATTTCATAAAATGCGGCAATTGCTAACATGATTCGGACAGACTTTAAGCATCGATACGAGTGAGAAATTCTCATCGTAGTAAACACCTTGAACTTGTCGAAAACCTTTTGCGACAATTCGAGCTTTGTAGATAGTAACACTACTATTAGCGTCCGTCTTCCTCTTAAAGATCCATTTATTCTCAATGGCTTGCCGATCAACGGGCAAGTCAATCAAAGTCCATACTTTGTTCTTATAAATGGATCCCATCTCAGATTTCATGGCCTCAAGCCATTTCGCGGAATCTGGGCTCATCATCGCTTCCTCATAGTTCGTAGGTTCGTCATGGTCAAGTAACATGACTTCCAGAACAGGATTATCATACCACTCTGGTGCGGATCTTACTCTGGTTGACCTACGAGGTTTGGTAGTAACTTGATCAGAAGTTTCATGATCATCATCATTAGCTTCCTCACTAATTGGTGTAGGAATCACTGGAACTGATTTCTGTGATGAACTACTTTCCAATAAGGGAGCAGGTACAGTTACCTCATCAAGTTCTACTTTCCTCCCACTCACTTCTTTCGAGAGAAACTCTTTCTTTAGAAAGGATCCACTCTTAGCAAGAAAGAACTTGCCTTTGGATCTGTGATAGAAGGTGTACCCAATAGTTTCTTTTGGGTATCCTATGAAGACGCACTTCTCCGATTTGGGTTTGAGCTTATCAGGCTGAAACTTTTTCACATAAGCATCGCAACCCCAAACTTTAAGAAATGACCGCTTAGGTTTCTTGCCAAACCACAGTTCATATGGTGTCGTCTCAACGGATTTAGATGGTGCCCTATTTAACCAGAATGCAGCTGTCTTTAATGCATAACCCCAAAACGATAGTGATAAATCGGTAAGAGACATCATAGATCATACCATATCTAATAAAGTACGGTTATGACGTTCAGACACACCATTATGCTGTGGTGTTCCAGGTGGCGCGTGTTGCGAAACTATTCCACGACCAAACTCGTAACTCAAATAGTTGTCTGTGCGATCAGATCGTAGAAACTTTATTTTCTTGTTACGATGATTTTCCACTTCACTCTGAAATTCTTTGAACTTTTCAAATGTTTCAGACTTATGTTTCATCAAGTAGATATACCCATATCTGCTCAAATCATCTGTGAAGGTCACAAAATAACGATACTTGCCGCGAGCCGCAACACTCATCGGATCGTATACATCAGTATGTATTATTTCCAATAAGTCAGTTGCTTGCTCCATTGTTCCGGAGAACGGAGTCTTAGTCATCTTGCCCATGAGGCATGGTTCGCAAGCATCAAGTGATTCATAATCAAGTGATTCCAAAAGCCCATTAGCATGGAGTTTCTTCCTGCGCTTTACAACAACATGACCTAAACGGCAGTGCCACAAATATGTTGCACTATCATTATCAACTTTGCATCTTTTGACACCAATATTATGAATATGTGTATCATTACGATCGAGTTTCAATAAACCATTTATATTAAGTGTATGACCATAGAAGGTTTTATTCATGTAAACAGAACAACAATTATTCTTTGACTTAAATGAATAAACGTATTGCAATAAACATGATCCAATCGTATTCATGCTCAACGCAAACACCAAATAACATTTATTTTGGTCCAACACTAATCTCGAAGGTAGAGGGAGTGTGCGATGGTGATCTTATCAACCTTGGAATCATTTCCAACACTCATCGTCAATTTGCCCATAACTAGTCTGTGTTCATTCTGCAACTCCTGTTTTTAGTTACTACTCTTAGCAACTAAACCAGTATCAAATACTGAGGGGTTACTATAAACACTAGTAAAGTAAACATGTATATCAAATATACTTTTGTTCACTTTGCCATCCTTTCTTATCCGCCAAGTATCTAGGGCAGTTCCACTTCCAGTGACCATTTCCTTTGCAGTAGAAGCACTCAGTTCCGGGCTTGGGTTTAGCTTTGGGCTTCTTCATGCGAGTGGCAACTTGCTTGCCATTCTTCTTGAAGTTCCCTTTCTTTCCCTTGACCTTTTACTTGAAACTAGTGGTCTTGTCAACCATCAACATTTGATGCTTTTCTTGATTTCTACCTTCGTTGATTTCAGCATCACGAAGAGCTCGGGAATCGTTTTCGTCATCCCTTGCATATTATAGTTCATCACTAAGTTCTAGTAACTTGGTGATAGTGACTAGAGAACTTTGTCAATTACTATCTTATCTAGAAGATTAACTCCCACTTGATTTAAGCAATTGTAGTACTCGGACAATCTGAGCACATGCTCACTGGTTGAGCTATTCTCCTCCATCTTGTAGGCAAAGTACTTGTCAGAGGTCTCATACCTCTTGACTCAGGCATGAGACTGAAATACCAATTTCAGCTCTTGGAACATCTTATATGCTCCGTGGCGTTCAAAACAATTTTGAAGTCCCGGTTCTAAGCTGTAAAGCATGGCACACTAAACTATCAAGTACTTATCATACCGAGCTTGCCAAACGTTCATAACGCCTGCATCTGCTCCTGCAATAGGTCCGTCACCTAGCGGTGCATCAAGGACATAATTCTTCTGTGCAGCAATGAGGATAATCCTCAGATCACGGACCTAGTCCGCATCATTGCTACTATCATCTTTCAACATAGTTTTTCTCTAGGAACATATCAAAAAATAAACGGGGAGCTACATTGCAAGTTATTGATCTACAACATAGATATGCAAAAACTATCAGGACTAAGTTCATGATAAATTAAGTTCAATTAATCATATTACTTAAGAACTCCCACTTATATAGACATCCCTCTAATCATCTAAGTGATCACGTGATCCATATCAACTAAACCATGTCCGATCATCACGTGAGATGAAGTAGTTTTCAATGGTGAACATCACTATGTTGATCATATCTACTATAAGATTCACGCTCGACCTGTCGGTCTCAGTGTTCCGAGACCATATCTGCATATGCTAGGCTCGTCAAGTTTAACCCGAGTATTCTGCGTGTGCAAAACTGGCTTGCACCCGTTGTATGTGAACGTAGAGCTTATCACACCCGATCATCATGTGGTGTCTCGGCACGACGAACTGTAGCAACGGTGCATACTCAGGGAGAACACTTATACCTTGAAATTTAGTGAGAGATCATCTTATAATGCTACCGCCGTACTGAGCAAAATAAGATGCATAAAGGATAAACATCACATGCAATCAATATAAGTGATATGATATGGTCACCATCATCTTGTGCCTTTGATCTCCATCTCCAAAGCACCGTCATGATCACCATCGTCACCGGCTTGACACCTTGATCTCCATCGAAGCATTGTTGTCGTCTCGCCAACTATTGCTTCTACGACTATCGCTACCGCTTAGTGATAAAGTAAGCAATTACATGGCGATTGCATTTCATACAATAAAGCGACAACCATATGGCTCTTGCCAGTTGCCGATAACTGTGTTACAAAACATGATCATCTCATACAACAATTTATATAATCACGTCTTGACCATATCACATCGCAATATGCCCTGCAAAAACAAGTTAGACGTCCTCTACTTTGTTGTTGCAAGTTTTACGTGGCTGCTACTGGCTTAGCAAAAACCGTTCTTACCTACGCATCAAAACCACAACGATTTTTTGTCAAGTATGTTGTTTTAACCCTCAACAAGGACCGGGCGTAGTCACACTCGATTCAACTAAAGTTGGAGAAACAGACACCCACTAGCCACCTGTGTGCGAAGCACGTCGGTAGAACCAGTCACGCGTAAGCGTACGCGTAATGTCGGTCTGAGCCACTTCATCCAACAATACCACCGAATCAAAGTATGACATGCTGATAGGGCTGCAAGAAAAGCTCGAGGCTCGCGAGCCACTCGAGATCGACTCGTTTTTTGGCTCGACTCGAGATCGACTCGAAAAGAAACGAGCTGACTTTGAACATTTTATGTAGCTCGACCGAGGAATGAGCCGATCTTGAGCCAATATTGGCTCGCTCGATTTAGCTCGATAGATCGACATAATACCATTATGTTAAATGATCATGCCATATATTAAATGGAAATAAGATAATTTGTTACCATATATGATGTGCATGATTTTTCTCCATTTTATTTACCAGCAAACATGGAAGCTTAATTAAGTGCAGAGAAGATTTAGGTCTAATTATGATACGTGGTCGTCTATGTGTTAAATATCCTGTTATTTTCGGGAAAAGTTCTCATCATATGCACTTTCATTTTCTTGTTTTTCGTTCACGAAGACCACCATCTATTGCTAGTTTGCCCAAGAGACCAAGATGAGCTCTCCCGAGCACGGCCAGATTGTCGTACAAAGTTGTGTCGTGTTGTGTCCTTATCTACTTGGAATAATCACCACAAATTTATATTTTTTACCATCTTATTTAGCTCGAAACTAGCTCGAGATCGACTCGAGATTGTTACAAGCCGAGCACGAGTCATGTTCTATGGCTCGATCTTGAGACTCACTCAGTTTGAACTCGCTCGAATTTTTATATCAGTTGAGCTGAGCCAGCTCCAACTCGCTCGAACTCAACTCGTTTGCAGCCCTACATGCTGATAAGCAGTATGACTATTATCGCCCAGAACTCTTTGTGTTCTACTCGTGCATATAACATCTACACATAGACCTGACTCGGATGCCACTGTTGGGGAACGTAGTATTTCAAAAAAATTGCCTACGCACACGCAAGATCCACCTAGGTGATGCATAGCAACGAGCGGGGAGAGTGTGTCCATGTACCCTCGTAGACCAAACGCAGAAGCATTTAGTAACGCGGTTGATGTAGTCGAACGTCTTCGCGATCCAACTGATCCAAGTACCAAACGCACGGCACCTCCGCGATCTACACACGTCCAGCTCGGTGACGTACCTCGTACTCTTGATCCAGCTGAGTCCGAGGGAGAGTTTCGTCAGCACGACGGCGTGGTGACGGTGATGATGAAGTTACCGATGCAGGGCTTCGCCTAAGCTCTACAACAATATGACCGAGGTGGAAATCTGTGGAGGGGGGCACCGCACACGGCTAAGACAACTGTCAACTTGTGTCATCTAGGGTGCCCCCCTGCCCCCCTATATAAAGGAGCAAGGGGGAGGCCGGCCGGCCCTCATAGGCGCGCCAAGGGGGGAGGAATCCTCCTCCTAATAGGAGTAGGACTCCCCCTTTCCTAGTCCTACTAGGAGAAGAATGAAGAAGGGGGGGAAGAGAAGGAAGGAGGGGGTGCCGCCCTCCCCATAGTCCAATTCTGACTAGGCCCATGGGGGAGGGCGCGGCCAGCCCTTGGCAGCCCCTCTCTCTCTCCCCTAGGCCCAATAAGGCCCATTACTTCTCCCGTGGTTCCGATAACCCTTCCGGCACTCCGATATATATCCGGTGACCCCTGAAACTCATCCGGTGTCCGAATATAGTCATCCAATATATCAATCTTTATGTCTCGACCATTTCGAGACTCCACGTCATGTCCGTGATCACATCCAAGACTCCGAACAAACTTTGGTCATCAAATCACATAACTCATACTACAAATCGTCATCGAACATTAAGCGTGCGGACCCTACGGGTTCGAGAACTATGTAAACATGACCGAGACACATCTCCGGTCAATAACCAATAGCGGAACCTGGATGCTCATATTGGCTCCTACATATTCTACGAAGATCTTTTATCGGTCAAACAGCATAACAACATACGTTGTTCCATTTGTCATCGGTATGTTACTTGCCCGAGATTGGATCGTCGGTATCATCATACCTAGTTCAATCTCATTACCGACAAGTCTCTTTACTCATTCCGTAATGCATCATCCCGTAACTAACTCATTAGTCACATTGCTTGCAAGGCTTATAGTGATGATCACTACCGAGTGGGCCCAGAGATACCTCTCCGATACACGGAGTGACAAATCCTAATCTCGATCTATGCCAACTCAACAAACACCATCGAAGACACCCGTAGAGCATCTTTATAATCACCCAGTTACGTTGTGACGTTTGATAGCACACAAAGTGTTCCTCCGGTATTCGGGAGGTTGCATAATCTCATAGTCAGAGGAACATGTATAAGTCATGATGAAAGCAATAGCAATAAAACAATAGATCATTATGCTAAGCTAACGGATGGGTCTTGTCCATCACATCATTCTCTAATGATGTGGTCCCGTTCATCAAATGACAACACATGTCTATGGTCAGGAAACTTAACCATCTTTGATTAACGAGCTAGTCTAGTAGAGGCATACTAGGGACACTTTGTTTTGTCTATGTATTCACACATATATCAAGTTTCTGGTTAATACAATTCTAGCATGAATAATAAATATTTATCATGATATAAGAAAATATAAATAACAACTTTATTATTGCCTCTAGGGCATATTTTCTTCAGCCGGTCATAGGAAAGACACGTCGTGGGAGTGGCGATCCGCCGCGGCTGGTCGTAGATTAGTATTACCGCGGCGCGGTGTAGTTTAGTTTAGTTAAACTATACCTGAAATGTAAATGTTTTCGCCCAGTTCGAATGAAAATCATACGGTTTGCATGTAATTCATCAAGTTTGTTTAAAGAGTGTTTGATATGTATGCAAACAACATTGGATGGCCGGCTCCCGCATCCGTGTCCACGGACTGGTCTCCCCTGTCCGTGGACGGATGCGGTGTCTGGTTTGCGGGTCAGCGTTGGATATGCCCTAATGAAGCGTTCGGATACCATCCACGCTGCTCAAAACGGCTTCAAGTCAACCACTATGGTTGAAAACATCGCAGATTCCCCAATTTTCTTTGAGAAAGCGGAGTCGATTGCTCTATTCACTTTTGTGTCTTTCCTGTTTATATTTGGTTTTCGTTCTGTTTTACTCAATTAACCGAGATATGTATGGTTTTTCTATTCGGTTCCCCTCACTAATGGGATCAACCCCCTTCTTCTTCAAGCAACCGCCGGAGCTCCCCGCCGTATTGATGAGGTTCCGTAAAAGGAAATTATATTACACAAATAGTGATGGGATACCATGTGTAATAATGGGATGTGTCGAAGTCGACCATTATACATTAGAGTCGAACCAAGAACAAACAAGACTATATGGACAATACACGAGTGAATAGCCAAAAACTATCACAAATGGGGCAACCTTACCCTAGAACTACCACTTATTTTTTTTGCCGAAACCTGCCAAATTTTCACTAGTTTATTGATAAAAACTATTGGTTCGAGTTAGGTATCGATTGTGGCATTTCAAACTTGTTTATCACAGGGCCCCATGTCCGTTCCCGCGAGACATCGCCAGCCCAATGGCTGCTAACGACGGCGCGCAGTCGCTTAGTCGCTCGTTCGGTCGTTGTCTATCAAAGGCCGACCCTCTCGCCCTCTCCTATCTCGTAGCCAACCCTCTCTTTCCTAGGTGACGGCAGCCATGGCGGCTGTGAATCCCAACGATGATGCTACTGTGGTGGGGGGGTTAAAGATAGTGGCGGCGGCGAGTTCTCGGAGGTCTAACTTAACACAATTTATTCTTAGGTACATGTCAACACAAGTAGCAGCATAATTCCCCATGTAAGATTGAAGATCGTAGCATTTCATAGTACACCAAGTTTGATATATCCAACATATAGGAACTACAAACTAAACAAGTGAATTGAATCATCCATACACAAAAGAAGAACAACAACGACAAGATTCGACCAGTATTATACATTTCAAATTGTTGTACAAGAACAAACTATCATGGACAAGAAATATACAAGTATAACAAACTTTTTTACGGAAATCTTCTAATAGAAGTCCAGTGGTGTTGTTAATACCCTAAATGTTCTTCAGGAGATGCGAAGCTCGAGGATGGTATTTCTTGTGCATAGAGCGAACTAGAAGGACAGACTGGAAGCAAGATGAAAAGCGGTATCAATGGTCCGAATGAATCATTTTGCTTGCCACGTTATTTGTCTATGTTAAAATCAATAATTGTATATTAGGCTACCCCACACTAAGAACAGGTATACGGCTCCGATGCACAATGACATTAGGCACATATATCAAATCTTATACAAGATGAAAACACAATATACACAAACATAATTCCAAATCTCGACGCGGATCCACAACCCACAGTCCACGTGCCCCCGCTCCTTCGTGTCACCAATCCCCTCCCTCTTAGAGCATCTACAATCCCATATAACAAATATGACCTCTCAACCGGATACTCCTCAAATTAACATAGCTGCATCTGCACATCTCATACTAGATTCCCAAGTCTATATAAAAACATGCAAGCTTAAAAACCTACATACTACGTAGCTACTCCTTGTCGGAGATGTCGAAAATCTCCGTGACCGGCTTTAGGTACATGGGCGGCAGCTGCAGCTCCGGCTGCTCCGCTTCGACCTCCTCTTCCTTTTTCTCTTCGTCGAGTTCGGAAAGAGCGCGTTGGATACCGCCTGCTCCTGCTAGAGGAACTGTCGGTTGGCCTCCACACATACCTAATCCTGGATGGACTTCAGGATGGCCTGCTGCTCCGCCATCTCGGCGGCTTGGACGACGGTCTAGGATACCCCGTATCTGCCCCAAATTTAGGCTGGATATGAGGGGTACAGGTTAGCCCGAGCATTTGAGGCCCGTTGGAGGCTCCCGCCTGGATCTGATTTTTACTTGCAACACCGAACCTTCAGCCCTTGTTTAGTTGCACTGTATATTCCAAGTACTGGAGTATATAACAGCAGCAGCAAATCATTGATTCAACAGCTTGGTGCGTACATGGGCGCGTCGATCAGGACATTATCTCGAGTTCCAGGCATGGACGTACGTGCATGTCAAGTATAAAAGCTCACCCGTACGTGTTGCTAGACGCAACACACCATACCATATCCGAACGACCGAACGATTTGGCAGTGCCTCTGGTACTACGACTACGAGAGGTACTCCGTACCACACTCCTTGTTCAGACCCCGAGACGATCGATTCCACGAGCTATGGAGCGACCAAGCGCATGCATGCAGCTGGACGCACACCGATTGGAGGAAAGCGACTGACCAGTTCAGCTCAGCCCATGGGTGAGGAGTCCCTTCACTTCTTTCTGGCGAGCGAGGTACATGTGTATGCATGCATGCATGCGGCGGTGCACGGCAGCCGAACGTGGAACGTGCGATCATAATTCCAGGAGGACTACTGCTCCGCGTGTGCCGGGGCATTTTTCACTGTTCTAAGAAAACTTTAGCACAAAATAAACTCCACACAAAACTATTTGACGATCTGAACCTTTTCAGAAACGCCACAAGCTGTGGCGTTGCTGCACTATATAAGAACACCAAACACGCCCGTGTTGCTGGCCCGATCGAGACGCTACGTTGCAGGGCAGAAACGCCAAAGTTCGTGGCGTTGCTGGAAACGCAAAAGGGGGTGGTGTTGCTGCCCAAATATGAGGCATTTCAAGTAGCTTGTTCACATTTGCCATTTATTTTTGTAGGGGAGCAACGACGCTAGCTTGACGTTTTCAAATAGAGAAGAAACACCTTGGCTTGTGGCGTTATCAAAAGGGTCAAATCATGAAATACTTTTTGAAAGAGTTTATTTTATGCTAGGTTTGCTGAGGAGGTCAAAACAGTGAAAAATGCCGTGTGCCAGGCGATGACATTGTCTACTGGTTTCATCAGTTTTTTCGGTACTGTAAACGTATGGGTACACTTCCTTATTTTAGATCGACGGTGGCATGGTGCTCAAGTCGTCAGTCACTACACGGAGTACGAACCTAAAAAATTGCGCGTACCTTCGCCTTTTCAGGCTGGATATCTATCTAGTTTATGGTTGCGAGGTGACTGAAGCAAACTGAACGAGACAGTATTTCCCGTTTTCTTTATTCTTCTCGTTGTTTAGCACCCATCAGCAGGCCATCATTGGATGCTGAAGGGCATGCACGGCCGGTTGCAAGCTCGGACTGATGATTAGACGATGGCTCTCTTTCTTTCGCTTCCTTCAATTCCTTCTGCACTGCACAAACTTAACAACTTCCGTGGATTTATCTTCGATGTCCATCAATTCTACGGTTTGTTCAGAATGCTTTTGTGTGTGAGTGTGTGCGCGTGGGCACTCGTATGTGCATCATCGTTGAGTCCCCCACAAAAAAAAATTACAGTCACTACCCGAATCGCACCCTTCGCCGACGGCCAGGGCCGTCGGCATAGCCCTGATATGCCGTCGGGACAGGCCTATGCCGACGGCCCCCGTCGGCATAGGGCCGTCGGCAACATATCCGTCGGCGCAGCCCGGGAGGCCGTCGGCATAGGATCTATTCCGACGGTGTCCGTACATCCATGCCGACGGCCCTGGCCGTCGGCAACGTTCCCGTCTAACGGCTGCCGCCGTCAAGTGACGACCAACCGTTGCTCGCCACGTGGCTCATCTATGCCGACGGCCTAGCCGTCGGCTTAGTTTAAATCTATGCCGACGGCGAGGCCGTCGGCATAGGCTTACCCAAGGAGCGCCCAGTTGCTGACACGTGGCATCTATGCCGACGGCCTGGCCGTCGGCTTAGTTTAAATCTATGCCGACGGCGAGACCGTCGGCATAGGCTTACCCAAGGAGCGCCCAGTTGCTGACGCGTGACATCTATGCCGATGCCACGCGTCAGCAACTGGGCACTCAAGTCAGCCCTATGCCGACGGCTAGGCCGTCGGCATAGTTTGTATTTGTTTTTTTTCTTTTTTCTGTTTGTTTTCAAATCAATTCAATTCAGATATACATCACATATCAGCAGATATCCGTCACCATCACAACAATATATGCATAAGCATCATCATAATCAACATAAAGATAAGCATAAGCATATAAAGAAGCACGCAAGTCATCTAAAGGACCATCAAAGACCACAAGTTTATCATCACCACGACACACAAGTCATCTAAAGATACATAAGCATAAGCACACAAGCAACCAAAAGGCTTAAGCGCCAGGACGTCGAGCACCGCGGAGGTCGTCACCGCCAAGACCGCTGAAGCCCAGGTCGTCACTGCTAGCGGCAGCGCTACCGCCAAGACCGCCTCCACCTCCGCCTCCGCCTCCATGGATCGGAGTGGTCGGGCTCCGTGACTCGGGAGTGCTGCGAAGACCACCGCCAACGGTTGATCCACCGGTTCCCTGGATGTTGAAAAGACATATTAACGGGATATATGACTGTGTTGAACGACTTCCATGCTTCCTCGTGGTATTCTTCATCGAACGACTTCCATGCTTCCCCTTCCGATGGATGTACGATTTTTTTTGGATTGTACGTTATACCTTCCTTGTGCCACTTCATCATTTTGGCAGACTCCTTCGTGATGAAAAGGCGTTGCAGTCTTTTTATAAAATCAAGATACCGAAGAACCTTAACGGGGATGGTTAGCTGCTTTTTCTCACCATCCTCACCGACCACCTCAATGTACCGAGACGAACCGCACTGCCTACAGTACTTGTCATCCGCATACTCGTGCCTAAACAAAAGGCAATTCTTCGGGCAAACATCTATTTTCTCATAATCCATAGAGAGTGCCTTCATGATTTTCTTTGTATCGTACATGCTTTTCGGCAGTTCATGACCCTCAGGGAGGCTGTTAGCCCATACTCCCAATAATGCTTCGAAGCATTTCTGGCTACAGCCGTACTCAGCCTTGACTGCAATCAGTTGCGAGATGGCATCCAGCTGAGATATTTTCGCACCCGCATAAAGAGGTTTCTTCGACGAGGCCAAGACCTCCAAGAAGGCCTTTGCGGTTGCCTCCGGCTCCTCCGGTTCATTCTCTGAAGGTGTCGCATTCGCCGTTTCTACAACAATGACATCATCTAGCATGTCCCTGACCCCGTCGTCCTCATATCCATCGATGTGTTGTCGCATCACCTCCTCTCTACCACGGTCCTGCTCGGCTATGTTTATCGGCGGCATGTCAAAGTTTGGCATATATCCGTGCGTGCGAAGGTGCTCACTCATGTCCGTCTGATTTCTACGGTGACGTCTGGCACATCTCGCACAGGGGCATGGTGGGATAATTCTCA
Organism: Triticum aestivum; assembly: GCF_018294505.1. Classification (NCBI taxonomy): domain Eukaryota; kingdom Viridiplantae; phylum Streptophyta; class Magnoliopsida; order Poales; family Poaceae; genus Triticum; species Triticum aestivum. Next base: position 594,357,634 of record NC_057799.1, on the reverse strand, counting down.
TTGGACGACGGAATATCTCCTTCAAATACACATTGGTTTTCGCGATCCACTCTGATGTTACTCGATTCCGACGGATAAAACCACTGTACATCCACTGATTATCTGCCATCCTCTCCTTTTTTGCAAGCCACACAACATAATTAAGGATTCACTTAAATTAATCACATCAAATTTTCAGTTTCTACCGCGTTGAATCCACCTACATCTCTAATAGGTAAAGATGGGTCCTAATCCCACCCGAGGATGTGTAGATTGAGTATGTTCTCCATTCTACCCCGTTCCGAGACAAAATTTCGGCAGCACCTCCCCGCTGTTCTCCAGATACACGTCTCGGCAAATAGCCGAGAGAATGTGCTCCGGAGAACAATGGGGAGGCGCCGCCGAAATCCTGTCTCGGAACAGGGTAGAACATGGAGAACATAACCAATCTACACATCCTCGGGCTGTCCGTGGAAAACGCTGGACAATCCGAAAGAGCTGCGGTGATAAATATGCAATTGAATGCATATTTATCGATGCAACCCTTTCGGACGGGAGACGCCTAGGTTACGCCAGTTGACTTGAGAATGAAATCTAGTGACATGATTCGTAGCTCACCCTCGGCTGTAGAGGAAGTATTAGCAGACGGATGACCGGGGACCAACAGCTCCTACGCCGATCACTTCACCGAGATGGAACACCACAGAACCTGCACCGTGACAATAATTAAGTACATCACAATATATTCATCATCATCATCTAACAATCACCGAATCATAAAAATCAGCATCCTATATCATCTCTTCCGCAAAAAAAATCATTATCTATCATCTATCATCATCAACATCATCATCTATCATGTAACAATCATCATACATTTGCAACTATCATCAAAAAATCTATAATCTAACATCATGCCCCTTGTTAAAAAAATTGCATTTGTTGCATTTCTCACATTTGTACCTATCATCAAATCATCTATCATCTAATTATGCATCCATCCATCTAGTTACATAACTATGAACAACAACAAAATTAACAAAAAAATCTACAGAGAGGGAGGGAGGGAGCTCACCGTGGGGGAGGGCCGGC
>NC_057799.1:594354706-594355954 GCF_018294505.1 Triticum aestivum | reverse complement strand
GCCGCGCGGGGGATGTGTCGAGGGAGGCCGGGGCGGGCGGATAGAGCGGCGGCGCGGGCTGATCCGCGCGGAGACGAAGGCGGCGTGGGCGGATCCAGGCGGCGGCGCGGTGCGGGTCGACGTGCGGGCGGGGGGGTGAGACAGAGAGGGAATGGGTGGAGGAGGATGAACAGCGAGTGGATAAGGTCACCCCTATGCCGACGGCCTGGCCGTCGGCATAGGCAGGGTCCACAAGTCAGTGGAGCGGGAGGAGTGGATAAGGTGGCCCTATGCCGACGGCCAGGCCGTCGGCATAGGAGTGGTCCCACCTGACAGCGAGAGGGCCATCGAGTGGATAAGGGTGGCTCTATGCCGACGGCCAGGCCGTCGGCATAGATAGGAGGCCTATGCCGACGGCTATGCTGTAAGCATAGATGGCAACTACTTTTTTTTTGAAAAAATAGTCCCACCTCGCCGAGGGAAAAGCAATTTGACCTGTTTAAACAGTTCACTAGTCCATACGTTATAAGCTTCGGTATTCATTAGACTTATATGAAGAAAATGGACAATTACCGTGAACTTTTCAGTGCCCGGGCAGCCGGCCCGGTGCCCGAGCACTAAAAGGTTCACGGTGATAGTACATTTTCAATGATGAATACCGGAGTTTTTAATCAATTCAATTATTACATTTTTAGATTCTTACTTTACCGTCTGTATGGGACCCGGTACCCGGTGCGACGCCTGTGACACCGGGACCCTGGGGGTTAGGCGGTACGGGGGCCGTGGGGGTAGCAATGCCACTAGAGCTTAGCCATCGGCATAGATGGACATGCCACGTCCGGCGAAAGTCAAAGGGCTAGACCCGGCGGTCGTCTGTATCAGGGATAGACCTAACGGGGTACCTGTGGGCGGCGGGGGGGTAGCAATGCCGTCCGTGAGGGGGGCCACAGCCCGGAGACGCGTGCCGCCTCTTCGGACATGCCACCACACCACCCCACATGTATGAGGGCCCGGTGCGACGCTCCGGTGGCATTGCTACCCCCCAGGGCCTCGTCCCGCCTAACCCTGTAGTGTTAGACCACGGGATCTAGCCCTTTGACTTTACACAGACAGGCTTTGACCAGTGGAACTCTCCCCCCGGTTGTGTTAGGTCAGCCCATAGGAACACTTTGGAGCAACATCCGGGCCAAACCCACAGCAAGATCCCCTCCGTGTAGACCCGACGCGTCTGTTTCACCCCTCCAGGTGCCGGTGGCGGCGCCGTCCGTG
>NC_057799.1:594354319-594354605 GCF_018294505.1 Triticum aestivum | reverse complement strand
CAGGACGGGGTACCTGTGGGCGGGGGTAGCAATGCCATCCGTGAGGGGGCCACACCCCGGAGACGCGTGCCACCACTTCGTACATGCCACCACACCATCCCGCATGTATGAGGGCCCGGTGCGACGCTCCGGTGGCATTGCTACCCCCAGGGCCCCGTCCCGCCTAACCCTGTAGCGTTAGACCACGAGATCTAGCCCTTTGACTTTACACGGACGGGCTTGGAACTCTCCCCCCGGTTGTGTTAGGTCAGCCCATAGGAACACTTTGGAGCAACATCCGGGCCAA
>NC_057799.1:594347481-594352416 GCF_018294505.1 Triticum aestivum | reverse complement strand
CTTTGACCAGTGAAACTCTCCACCCGGTTGTGTTAGGTCAGCCCATAGGAACACTTTGGAGCAACATCCGGGCCAGACCCACAGCAAGATCCCCTCCGTGTAGACCCGACGCGTCCGTTTCCCCACTCCAGGTGCCGGCGCCGCCGCCGTCCGTGAGGGGGGCACACCCCAGAGATGCGTGCCGCCTCTTTGGACAAGGCACCACACCACCCCGCATGTATGAGGGCCCGGTGCGACGCTCCGGTGGTATTGCTATCCCCCCAGGGCCCCCGTCCCGCCTCTTCAGACATGGCACCACACCGCCCCGCATGTATGAGGTCCCGGTTAGACGGGACGGTGTACCTGGGGGTAGCAATGCCGCTAGGTGTTGCTTTGGGCCCTCCTACGGTTGTGGAAGCGTGGTGGCTGGCGCAGGCACCCGGCACGCAGCTCCGGGGTGTGCCCCCCTCACCGGCGACGCTGTGGGGCACGGCGATAGGAACGTCCGTGAGGGGGGCAATCGATATACCATCGGGGTATGTTTTTTTGTTACAGAAGGCACATTTATGTTGTGAAAAAAAACAGGAAAAAGTAAATAATATAAATAAAAAATAGAGGTATGCCGCCGTCGGCATACCTGCGCACACGGCCACGGATCGATGACGTGGCAAAGGGCGGGGATCGATGACGTGGCAACATCCATGGGCCAGGCCTATGCCGACGGCCAGGCCGTCGGCATAGATTTGCCACCCCACGGACCGGCGAGCGACGCGGATCGATGACGTGGCGGGCGACGCGGATCGATGACGTGGGGGCTATGCCGACGGCCGCCGTTAGCCCGTCGGCGTAGACTGGCGCCGTCAAAAGGCCGTTTCCGCCCGGGTAGCCGGGCCCACGTTCTATGCCGATGGGCTTATCTATGTCGACGGCCGCCGTAGGCATATTTCAAGCGACGCCGACGGCCGAACTATGCCGACGGGGGCCGTCGGCATAGATGGATATACGCCGACGGCTTTTCTATGCCGACGGCTTGGGCTGGGCCGTCGGGATAGGACAATGTATGCCGACGGGGGCCGTCGGCATAGGTTCGGCCGTCGGCATCGTCAGGTATTCTGGTAGTGAGTAAATAATCACTCATAGTGCAAAATTTGACCTTATGAGTACCCTTGGAGTGGCGCCGATTTTGTTTTGAATGATTTTCTCTCGTAAATTTCCTTCTACTTCTCCCTGAAGGCATCGAAAAACAACCATGTACACTTTGGTAAAAAGGCCAGCAGGACGCACGGAGCGACATCAGATAGCTAATTGTCAGTTTATCACTAGAAGTTTCTTTTATATAAAGAGTGTCTTCCCTTCGATTTAATTTAATAGAGAAACCGCAGAGTCTTACAAACTGGAGTACTGCAGGAAAGAGAAAACTACTCATATCTGTTACTTACTAATAAATGGCAGAAATTCGCAGGGACACGCAGGTGCGAGGGCATGCACATATGGAAACGCCCGCCGTCCATCTGCGTCGTGATCCATGCACATGTTTGACACAAAATGGTTGAAAAATGGATATAAATTGTTAACTCTTCGAATACGAAACAATATTTCAGGAAAGAGAAAAACTCCGCATATCTATTACTTACTAATAAATGGAGAAAGATTTCTTGGTTCTCCTTTCGTTATTAGTTTTATTGTTTTCTTTCTTCTTGCGTGAGAAATTTTTCGTACCCCGCCTTCCTCAAGAAAACTATTTTCATGTTGCCGGTTCTTTTATTCCGTTTCAGTTTAGCTTATGTGCGCTTTAGTTTTTGGGCCTGCTCGCATTAGACGCCCAGTTTTTTTTCTTACATGTGCCGCTTGTACCGATTTGGTTTTATGTGCGCTTGAGTTGCTAACGGAGGAACCGAGGAACATTTCTATCACGCAATTCAGATGTACAGCTTTCCAAATTCTATACCATATTGTACGTAGTTTCTACAGTTGTCTTAGTTAGACTCGGTTACAAACTCCAATTATACTATTTCTATACCGATAGTCTTCCGAGTGCAGCCGATGCCACATCTCATCGTCATGGACGCGACCCATGGTGATGACGATGGCGTTCGCATGTCGTACAATCTGATTCTCCACATCCTGTGAAGTCTATCAAACTGTAGGCTATCACAGTCCTATGGCCACCGTGTGCGTCGCCGCCACCGGCATCCGCCTGCCGTATGACCCGGTCCTCGGTATCCTGGATCGGTTGCTATCATGAGTATGGCGAGGCATCCATCACTCAACCCTGAGAAAAAACAAAATTTGATGTGTGTGATACTAAGCACCACCGCATCAGTATACCTGCCACGTCCATTTCTTTTTTCCCTCTTGTCTAAAGGATCTTTTTTCCTCCGAATCAGGCCAGTGATTCAGCGAACATTGCCTACTACTACAGATCAAACAAAAGGAGATATCTTTTGCAGGCACAAAAGCCTTAACTAGTGCACATATCTGGTATATACAGTACCCGTAGATAGCATATGCTTACAAGTTTCATACTTTATTTCCTGATATTATTATCCATGAATCTGACATAAAGCGCCGAAAGAATAAGAAAAGGAGAGTGAGAGAGGCCTTTACGGTCTGCATCTTTTTCATGTTTGTGCCAACGAAGCAGGAAAAAAAGGGACAGGTACAGAAATAAATATGTTTTGTTGATTGAAAAATAAACAAATAGTGCATTTTTAATTACTCTATAATGTGTAATGGTGCGTGCATGAAAAAGCAGAGTTCCTGCTTTAAGAGTGAGGACAAAGTGTCATTTGTCTTGATGCACTTCTCGCTGTATCGCATTTGAAGCTTAGCCTCCACAATATCTAAACGATTAGTTTTTTTCTTAACACCTAAACGACTAGTTTTGACACGTAACAACGTAGTACGAGTTCGTCCTTGTGTAATGCCAGATTGCCACTAATAATATAGGTTGCATACTTGCATCTACTAGCTCAAGAACTTGTTCTGTTGCGATTGCGGTGGTCAGATAATCGTAGCAAAATTTATCCCTTCTTGAGAAAATACGTCACGTACCAATGTGTCGGATGAGCCAGAATGGTCCTGAGATGGCATGCAGCAAATAAATATTTAACAGCATGTTAGGATTTCATGTGAGTTTTCCGTGACTATAAGTTTTTTCTTGCAGATGAGGCAAAAGTATATCCTTTGGTTTGTTAGTTAAGAAGAGACTGGGCATAAAACCTTGTATGCATTACTATTTTCTGTTGTTCAGTCATTTTGTTGTGAACAACCCTTGTGGGATGTGGTTGAACAATGCATGATAAGAGCTAGAACATACGATTTTCATGATGTAGAGCAAGTCTTTAACTAGCTTCTTGTTTGACAGAAATTTCGAAATGATTTAAGCGTGCTTGCATATGCATATTCCTCCCCTTCATTACTTTTTTTATGAGCCTTCACACAACAGAGAGGTCCTCTTCCCCGGTCTCGCATTAGTTTAGTGTGGGAACGGAACAAAAGTTAATACGCCAAGGAGATTTACTACATGATTTCATGCATGTATCTAGGCTTATATATAATCAAGCCAATAATAAGCTAAGGTTCCATACGGCACCAAGACTGGAGCTTAATCTATCCGGTGCTTCCATAGATGCTCTACGTGTCAAGTAGACACGGCAATTACGCAGTTGAGGTCATCGTCGTTTGTTTATCCTTAATTAATCAGCGTATGCAGGTAGTGGGTGGCCCGTGAGTGAAGTGCAAATGATGACTCCAGTTAATACATGCTTGTCGTGGTGTGGCATAAGGGAGCATGTGGCTGACTCTGCATCTACAACAATGTCATATGGTACCACATTTGCATATGACTTCCACAGAAAGAAAATAAACAAGTAAGGATTTGCATACGACTTAAAGCCAGCTTGATGATACTGTACTGTATGTCTGTATCACCTTCACTTTCAGATGAGCTGGGTAGCATACATGCATGTTTTTTTTTTTTGCGGGTAGCATACATGCATGCAACGATCGAGCAGCTAGAAGAGCTTGGGCGGTCTAAATCCGAAGAACATGGGTTTGTGAGTGACGTGCCAATCAATCATCAGGAGCAGTACTTGTACTTGTACTTGATAGTCATGGACTCACGGTTAGTACAATCAAGGCAGTCGATGCTGTAGCACTTTCATTTTCAGATGACCTGGGTAGCTAGCAAGAACATACATGTCGATGGAGCAGCTAGCTAGAAGTTTGGGCAATCTTGTCCGGACGAAGAAGATGGTTTGAGTTGGTGACGTGCACGGGGCGGCGCCAATCATGACAAGGAGCGCGCAAGGAGCAGTACTTGTACTTGACAATCACGGCTAGTACAACTAGACGCCCGGAAGGACCGATGCGGCGATGCCGATGCCGGTCACGCGTGTACATACTCTATACTACCGGTATCCTACACTGTACACATCTACAGTAATAAGAGTAAGAGGGCCGTCCACCTCTCGAACGCATTGTTCACGCACATGCACCGGTGTGATCGTGATCTCGAGAGCAGAAGGGACGCCGGACGCACGGATTTGGGTTGGAGCAGTCGACGAGTCCACTGGACGCCCGGCGGGTCACCCATGTAAGTATATACTGCACATTACCGGTATACTACTATACTGTACGCGCTCTAGGAATAAGATATATAAGACGGGCGTCCACCTCTCGAACGCATTGTTCACGCACATGCACCGGTGTGATCGTGATCTCGGGAGCAGACGGGACGCCGAACGCACGGATTTGGGTTGGAACAGTCGATCAGTCCACGGGACGCCGTGATCATCGCTCCCGCCGCCGGGATTCCCCGCATGTGCAGGCGACTGACCCGCGCCGTGACACGTACGTACCTGCCCGCCGGTCGACCGGTCGAGGCCGCGATATACTACTGTACTTTTTTAGCTGAGATCGCTGGATGCGGCGCAAAATTTTAATCGAAGCGGA